>NC_058408.1:21129485-21197553 GCF_002201575.2 Neomonachus schauinslandi | reverse complement strand
GGAAGGGAAAAAGGAAGGGAAAAAGGAAGGGAAAAAGGAAGGGAAAAGGAAGGGAAAAGGAAGGGAAAAGGAAGGGAAAAGGAAGAAGAGGAAAAGAAAGAAAAGAAATTACTCTGTGCCTTATTCAAGGTTTCCCATTCCTGAGAAGCCTTTTCTCTGCTGAAATACTTGGCAAGTTCCTATTCATCCTTAAAGGGTTCTTAAAAGCTACTTTCTCTGAAATATTCCCTGACTTCTCTTCCACCCACAGAGTAAATCACCACCCTTTTAGTGCCCTCTTTACACCTTGAGCACATATTATGGTGCCTATCACACCATATTGCAATTACTTGTCCATGTGCATGTCTTGTATAGCCTGCAGTCTAACAGGGAGTTCTTTGAGGGCAAGAACCAATTCCAGGGAGTTCTTTGAGGGCAAGAACCAATTCTGATTTCCTTAGCACTTAGCAAGCGCTAAATAAAAATCTATTAAGTAGGTGCAAATATACTAGATAGTATGAAAATGGAGGATATGGGAAAGACATTTTCTGCCATCAAGAAATTGAACATCTATAGCAGAAACAAATCTCAATCCACAATCTCAGATGACCAATGACTCACTTATTCTACACTGAGCCCCCCATCATTTAACCTCAATTCATTGGGGAAAATGTTATGGGGAAACACAGTTACATCTAATTCCAAGTCTTTGTTGAGGGACATCAGAGTTTTGTCCTTGAGAGTCATCTGTCCATGCTAGCATCTTCTGGAATGTTCTTATTTTGGTCTTATCTTTGGTCTCGGTCTCCAAGATCCCTCCAGGTCTGGGGATTCTCACTGCTCCTTTCATAATAGTCTTAGTCAGGGGTGATCCTCTTCTGCCCCCAATTCATGCTGGGCAATATGGAATTTGGTTCTTTATAACCTCCCTGAGTTCTCCTGGGGCACAGAAGCTGAAGTCCCCATTGCTCTGCAAATTCTGGAAACTCTCTAGGTTTCCATGATTTCCTCTTACTAAGTTACAGAGTCTAATCTCATTTTTCAGAGCCCCACTAGAGTTTAAGGTCTCCTCCCTTCGTGTCCTATTCTCATCTCCATACCCTAGATAGGAAATATATTTACTTCCTCTCAGCAGCATGAAGCCCTAGGTCTCAATCATTTAGTTTTTCTAGGCTATAAATGCCCCCCGAGTCTAGATTTGAGGCTATGGAGCCTTTTCTATTTTCCAAAGTACAGGTCTTCCTCTGAAGCCATGCAGAGCTTATAATTAAGTTGTGCTAATGGAAGAGGTACCATGGGATAACCAGATGTAACCATGGGGTAAGTAATAACCTGCCACACCTCTAGTGCAAAAGAAAAGATGTGCACAGGTAAGTGTACCTCCCTTGTAGCTGTCTACACTGGCTGATCGAAGGACTTGGCACACAAAGGTCTTGAGCTAATGCTCTGACTGGGAAAATACAATGCCTATTTACTCTGTCTCAATTCAGTTCTCTCCACTCAAAACCTTTACTGTTAGAAAGTTTTCTACTTCCTATGCAGATCTGCCTCTACTGACTACGCAAAGTGGCACAGAGAATCTCACTTAGAGAGGCTTATCACTCTTCCAAGAACCTTACCACCCTTCCAAGAACCTTATCACCCTTCCAAGAACCTTATCACCCTTCCAAGAACCTTATCACCCTTCCAAGAACCTTATCACTCTTCCAAGAGCCTTGTCACTCTTGCAAGAGTGACCTCCAAACTGGACTTGACTAGGCCATTGAATGTGCACATATGGTCAATATATCACCAAGTCTTTGCTGCATTCAACAGACACCACTTAATTGGGATCCTTTAACGATTGGCACTTCCTGCTCTCATCCCTATTACTTGCAGTTTTCAACCAGGTATCTAAGTAATTCTCAATCTCCTAAAAAATTAGTGGAACTGAAAAACACCAAATACACACTAAATCTTTGGTGTGAAGTTATTTTACCTTTATCAAAAGTGATACAAGCTGCTGACTCAACAGAAAGACAAAATTCAAGCTATTTGGGGAGTGAACAGGAATTTGAACTGCTCCCTCCATGCTTTCAAACTGTGATGAGTGTCATGCACCACCTAGGCTGGCAGTCACAAGTAAACTACACAGCAAGTCTTTGCTTTCATTAGCATGATACAGCTAACTAATCCATGTCATCTTCACGACCTGTGCCATCAAGAATACCTTCTAGGGAAGACTAACTTGCAACAACAACAACAACAACAAAAAGATTTTGATTTTCCAAAAAACTGCAATGAGAAGTGGTTCTAAGGTGGATCATTTTATAGTTATCTTGTATATTAAATAATGGCACGGTACATTTCCAATTTACCTTTTACTAGAAGTAAAATGGTATCTATTTTAGTAAAATCCTCATTGACTTAAAAAAAATCACTTATTTTCATCAGTCTTTATCAAAAGAGTATCCTCAGTTCTTTAGTTTTTCAATTTTACTGAATCATTGATATCTTAACTAGCTAGGTTTGCTATCATTATGTGATTGCTATAAAAGATTTAATTACATCTTTTCTAAGGAACAAACTCATAAGAAACTATGAAAATCATTGTATTTAGGGAAAGTTTTTTAGTGAGCTCTCAAAAAAGAATTGTTGACATTCTGAAATATACACTTAAAAGATCAGAAAGGTTAGCACTATACACATGTAATATATTCTCTCTATTACTATTTCTTTCATGGTGTCCATACATCCTTCCCTTAATCACACTCAGGTGCTTGAAACAAATTTTAAAATAAACCTAAAATATATATATCACTTGCCCCAGGTTATATTTTTTTTCTAGTTAACACACTAAACACTTATTCCTTATTTTTATTCTGGGACCCCTGACGTTTTAAGGGACCTTACCTATTTATCAGGAATGCCCAGATGTTGCTTGATACAAAATAAATACTCAGTAAATATTTGTTACGCATAAGGAAAGAAATGCATTTTCAAAGTAGAAAAACGAGTAGGTAGCCAACAAGTCAGTAACTTTAAAGTGCCCCAAATGTAACTGAACTTTTAATTTCTACCACCAATGAAACCCAGGAATTTACAGTTTTAATAAGCATAGTAGGTGATTCTCAAACCAGGGTTTGAGAACCACTAGCTCAGGAAAAGCTCTTTTACATTCCTCCAGGGAATAACTATGCAGCACTCTCCAGAAGAAAGCAGTTTTCTTTAACCTGCTTAAACTAAACATATTCCAAGGGAGGGAAAATTATTTAGAGAAATTTTTTAGGCAAATTAATTTAAGGAAAATTAAATACCCCAGGAGATAATATGCAGAAATGAAGCCCAAAAGTACACTTTTATAAAAATAAACGACTTCTGTTAGGCTCAAGATTCTAAAAGTCCATCTTTACTACATGACATTATACTAAGAATGGCCATACATCCCCGTCAGCCACAATGCCACAATTTACACCTGCTGTCCTCCATACTGGAAGCTTAGTGTTTATTTTGGATTTTTAGTGAAATATTAGTAGTTGCATTAAAACAAGATTTTCTAAAAGGGTTTGGTCAATTCTTTATACATGCAGCTCCTGCCATTGGTCTCGTCTGATCATGTGAGAGATGCACATAGGGTGAACAATGTTCACACTAACAGTTTTATAAAATCTGAAAGATAAACAGAGGTAACCTATCTCTTTTTTTGGCTCTTTCTAGATGCATGATAACTAACTTTTCCATTTCAAAGACTGCAAAGCAGGGTCCTTGCTAATATTAATAAAACATGATCAGCCAGGAGAGGCTAGGAACAGCCACTTTCTTCTGGTCATAGTGGCAGGAGGAACAAGTATTTGATGCTTCTGCTCCTGCCAACCACTTGCTCTATCCAGATGAGACGTGGCTCACACCACAGTCCAAATGTCATCTTGCAGGAAATCAGGCAGCTACCAATTGAGGAGGTCAGTGGAAAGATACTACAAACCAAAAATGCATAACAAGTATGTGAGAAATAGAGCCTAAGCAATCCTACTACAGAGTGTAAAAAAATGCAATCTTAAGCAGAAGAGAAATTAACAATCCCATTTATAATTGTACCAAAAATTAGATGCCTATGAATAAGCCTAACCAAAGAGGTAAAAGACCCATACTTGGAAAACTGTAAAGCATTGATGAGCAAACCTGAAGACACAATGCAAAGACATTCCATGCTCATGGACTGGAAGAACACTGAAAATTTCTACACTACCCAAAGCAATCGACACATTTAATGCAATCCCTCTCAAAATACCAATGGCATTTTTCACAGAACTGAAACAATCTTAAAATTTACATGGAATGGAAGAAGATGCCAACAGCCAAAGCAACCTTGAAAAAGAAAAGCAAAGCTGGAGGTACCACAATTCCAGGCTTCAAGTTATATTACAAAGCTGTAGTCAATCAAAGCAGTGTGGTATCAACACAAAAATAGACACATAGATCAATGGAACAGAATAGAAAACCCAGATATAAACCTACAACTATACAGGCAATTAATCTTCAGCAAAAGAAGCAAGAATATGCAATGGGAAAAAGTCTCATCAACAAATGGTGTTGGGAACACTTGACAGCTACATGCAAAAGAATGAAACTGGAGCACTTTCTTACCCCATACATGAAAATAGATTCAAAATTAAAGACCTAAATTTGAGACCTACAGCCATAAAAATCCTAGAAGAGAGCACAGGCAGTAATTTCTGACATTGGTCATAGCAACATCCCTCTAGATATGCCTCCTGAGTGGGGGAGGAGAGGAGGGGGTGGGAAGCAAAAATAAATATGAGGATTACATCAAAATGAAAAGCTTCTGCACAGCAAATGACTGTTTCCTTTGCAACCTATGGAATGGAAGAAGATATTTGCAAATAACCTATCTGATAAAGGGTTAACATCCAAAATCTATACAGAACTTAAACAACTCAAGACCCAAAAACCAAACAAGCCAATTAAAAAATGGGCAGAAGACCTAAATAGACATTCTACAGATGACCAACAGACAATGAAAAGATGCTCATCATCATCAGGGAAATACAGATCAAAACTACAATGAGATATCGCCTCACACCTATCAGGATGGCTAAAATCAAAACCCCAAGAAAGAAATGTTGGCAAGAATGTGGAGAAATAGGAACCCTCATGCCCTGTTGGTGGGAATGCAAACTGGTGCAGCCACTGTGGAAACCCGTATGGAGGTGCCCCAAAAAGTTAAGAACTACCCAACGATTCACCAATCACACTACTGAGTATTCACCCAAAAAATACAAAAACACTAATTCAAAAAGATACATGCACCTCTATATTTATAGCAGCATTATTTACAATAGCCAAATTATGGAAGCAGCCCAAGTGTCCATCAGTTGATGAATGGATAAGGAAGATACACACACACACACACACACACACACACACAGGAATATTATTCAGTCATAATAAAGAATGAAATCTTGCGACTTGCCACAACATGGATGGATCTAGATCTAAGCAATATAAGTCAGAGAAAGACAAATACCATATGATTTCACTCATATATGGTATTTGAGAAACAGATGAGCAAAGGAAAAAAGAACCAAAGAGAGAGCTTCTCAACTATGAAGAACAATCTGATGGTTACTAGAGGGGAGGTAGGTGGGGGGATGGGTGAAATAGGTGATGGGAATAAAGAAGAGCATTTGTGATGAGCACTGGGTGATGTATGGAATTGCTGAATCACTATATTGAAAATAATATAACGCTGTATGTTAACTATACTGGAATTGGAATGAAACAAAATATAAACAAAAATTGCAATCTGAATATGCTCTTGCTATGTGGTCTTATTTACTGTGTATATAAACGTAGGACTATTTTTTTGTGTGTCATAACTTTTCTTCAATTAATCTTTTCAGCAATTATTTTAAAAGTACATGGTTAATGGAAGTTTAGTATTAAATTTCATTTGTCAAGACTAATTATCAAGTATAACTTACATAATATCAGCATTTACCATCCCCCACGAGGGCTATCGTGTTAACACCAACCTTGGAAACATCAGAAGACCAACTTACAGAAGAACCAACATCAACTCCAGAAGTTTTAACTACTTCAGTAAAGCGATGCCCAGAGGGGATGACAACACATTCAGCTACACAAGAGGAGTTTACAGATCACTCTGAGAAGCAGGATTTTTTGTTTATTTTACTTAAATTCAATTAATTAACATAGTGTATTATTAGTTTCAGAGGTAGAGTTCAGGGATTCATCAGTTGCAAACAATACCCAGTGCCCTCCTTAATGCCTATCACCCAGTTACCCCATCCCCTCAGATGAAAGGCTACTCTTCTAAGATAATTTTGCTTATTTTCAGTTCCAAGTTTTCTTGTGGAAAAAAAAAAGGGCAGCAATAGCTATTAATGCTTTAGTTCCAGTAGAAAAATAAACAATTCAATGATGCCAGTGTTACACCGATATCATTAGATGGTTTTTAAAAATCAGTTAACAGGGCGCCTGGGCGGCTCAGTCGGTTGAGCGACTGCCTTCGGCTCAGGTCATGATCCTGGAGTCCCGGGATCGAGTTCCGCATCGGGCTCCCTGCTCCGCGGGGAGTCTGCTTCTCCCTCTGCCCCTCCCCCCTCTCATGTGCTCTTTCTCTCTCATTCTCTCTCTGTCAAATAATAAATAAAATAAAATAATAATAAAAAAAATAAAAATCAGTTAACAAGGGGAGAGAGGGAAAAACTAAAAACAAGAGATTTTTAAGATGGTGAAACTCTTCTGCACCAAACAGCCATAGTGGATACGTGTCATTATGCAGATGTCAAAACCCACAGAATCGTACAACCCAGAACGTGAACCTTAATGTTAACTATGCACTACAGTTAATGACAATTATCAATATTGGTCCATCAGTTTTAACAGATGTACCACATAATACAAAATATTAAAAATCAGTTAATTCTAATCATGGTTCAAGTTCTTTATCCATTTCAAGGAATTTAAGAAAAGCTTTTGGAGATTTATTTCATAAAACATTTGAAATTATGAATGCTATTGAAATTCAGTTAAAAAATTAATGAATACATGTAGAAGTATTTGTTTGCCATGATAATGTGAATACAAATTTTAGTGGATATAGCATTATAGTTAAAAACATGCTTCCTAAATTGAGAAACTTATGAGCAGAAATGCATTTGAAATAAGCTGCAATGCCTATATCATTAAAACTGCCTCTAATAAGGTGAAATAGTCGACCATCAAGATAAAATCTGTACATGTGAAAATTTACAAATACGGTTTTAAAGTTCAGTTAGAGCAGGACAAACTATGGGCCACAGGCCAAAACTGTCCTTCCATCCAATTTTGTAAATAAAGTTTTACGGGAACACAGTGTAGTTGAAAGAATTGTGTCCCCCAAAAGGATATGTTCAAGTCTTAATCCCAAGTACCTATGAATGTGGCCTTGCTTGGAAAGGAGAGCTTCACAGATGTAATCAAGTCAAGATGACCTCCTACTGGACTGGGATGAGCCCTAATCTAATAACTGGTATCTTTATAAGAAGGAAATTTGCACACAGTCCCAGAGATGCAGAGATGGGCACAGAGGGAGAGTACCATAGGACAGAGGCAGAGATTGGAGTACTTATGCTGCCACAAATGAAGGAATGCCAAATACTGCCAACCACCACCACCACCACCAGAAGCTGGGAGGCACACATAGAACAGATTCTCCCTCAGAATCTACAGAAGGAACCAACCTTGCCAACATCTTGATTTAGGATATGCAGCCTCCAAAAATGGAGGGAATAAATTTGTTTTAAGCCACCCATTTGGTAGGACTTTGTTACAGGAGTCCTAGGAAACTAATATACGCGAACCACACCCATTCGGTTACTGCGGTCTTCAGCTGCTCTCCTCCTACAGTGACAAAGTTGAGTAGTTCCAACAGAGACCATATGGCCCACTGGGTCTAAAATAATCTGGCTCTTTACAGAAAAAGTTGGCAGACTCCTAAGGTAGGCTGACACAGAATGTTTTTAATAACGCCTATGTTAAATACAAAAAAATATATTCAGGGCAGTACATGCTTGGTTTCCTTTTGTTGAGCATCATCAACCAGGTTTTAGTAATAATTATATCACTTAAAATACAAATTAGAGAACTAAGTTATATGTCCAACAGTGACTTTTTTCTGGTCATCTAAATGTTATATTTTCTTTAGATCAGTTGGAAATATTTAATCAAAGTACTAGTAAATGGAACATCAAGAAATTTCAGCTTTTGAAGCTTTTAGGTAGTTGTAATTATTGAAAACAAATCTTACACACAGTAAGAATTTAAACTGGCCCTATGCAATCAAGGAAGGACTGGAAAAAATGATGAGAACTAAATAGTGGGCAGTATTTAACTTAGACATTTATAAATTGTGTTTTAGATTATCCTACACTGTGGGAGGAATCTTTCAATGGACATCCTAATTTCAATTTTAAGATTTTGATTTCTGAACCTACAGAAAAATATTAGACTCAAAATTCTGCAACAATTTATGAAACCTATTATCCCTAATATGCATCTTAATTTTATGAGAAAACTGAGAATAAGAATTTTGGGGGAAATGTTTTTTCTTAGAAATTATACCACTGATCTATTAGAGATAGATTCATCTTAGAAACGGATTAATATATACCAAGATTATCCTCATGTTAGTTCTAATATTTAGATTATGAACATGAAGCCCTTTCTGTTTTAATGTATACAGATACATAATTTTAAGCATAATCTTATTCTTGGTAAGTTTTTGGACAGAGCTATAGGCCCACCAATTTAACAGTTTTTAATCACAAAATTAAGATGTTCCTCTTACAGGAGTTTCATTATTTTGGGGCCCCATCTCACTCTCAAAATAGCTCAGCTTGGTTATTAACTATGTACTTACCCTCTGTACAGTAGGGGTTTATTTTCTCACCTGTAAAATGAAGAAGTTAAATTATATGGCTCCTCAGCTTCCTCCCAGGTCTCCCAATCTTTCTGATGCTAAGCCAACCCTCTTCACTTGACAGATGAGAAAACTAAAGTCTGGGGCAGGGGGACAGGGAGGATTTTCCTAAAACCAAATAATATGGAAAATAATATAGAGACAAGAGTAAAGCCCAAGCACCTGGACCTTCAGACTTGGACCGTTTTTGCTACACCAGATTGTATACACAAAATCTCTAAGGAGCTTTCCATCCAAGGCCATCTATAATTATAATCAAACCAGACTTGATTCCAGGAACTTTGAGTATTTCTACCTGATTATAAGTCTCCACATTATCATAGAGTCGTTCTTCAGGTCTCAGCTACTCTGAAGATTTTAAAGAATTAAATAAACATTGTTTATCTCACTAAGCTTCAAAATCTATCATGCATTACTTCTTAACTTGGATGCTCCATATTTTAAGGGAAATGATTGAACAATGTATTCAGCTAAATCATCTGACAGAGGTCAACACATCCTGTGTAGGATACTAAACACATAATTAGAGACACATTTATCTCAACAAGCCTAGCCTTAGTGGATCCTACAGATGAACTAATTTAAATCATCTTTTTTTTTTTTAAGATTTTATTTATTTATTTGAGAGAGAGAGAATGAGAGAGAACACATGAGAGGGGGTAGGGTCAGAGGGAGAAGCAGACTCCCCGCCGAGCAGGGAGCCCGATGCGGGACTCGATCCAGGGACTCCAGGATCATGACCTGAGCCGAAGGCAGTCGCCCAACCAACTGAGCCACCCAGGCGCCCCAATTTAAATCATTTCTAACATGAGAAATCATTATCAGGCTTATGTCTTCTTTCTGTTCAGTCTAACCTTGCATTTCAAGAAATGAACAGTGAGTGAGTTTAATCAAGGAACATTTATTAAACTCTAGGTTGAAGTCCTCTTTGGGGAAAATTAATATTTAAATAGAAATGCACTGTCATTCTAAGAAGAATTACTTTAAGTCTGCCGCACTGGTACAATAAAATTTAGTCCAGCTGAGTAAACTTGAATTTTAAAAAAATATAGGAATTCACAAAGCACTAAGAGAAAAGGCATAATAAAATTTAAAGAGAAAGTATCCATGTATCTATTTAGAAGCTACATTTTTTGCATTTACTCATTTGTTACCCCTATATTCTGGTTATCTTTTGTTGTGAAATGAACGTACAGAATTAGTGACTTAGTCTTTTTTTTTTTTTTTTTTTTTAAGATTTGTCGGGGGGGGAGAGCGAGCGCATGGGCGCACACAAGTGGCGGGAGCAGCAGAGGGAGAAGCAGGCTCCCCCCTGAGCAAGGAGCCTGATGCGGGACTTGATCCCAGGACCCTGGGATCATGACCTGAGCCAAAGGCAGACGCTCCACTGACTGAGCCGCCCAGGTGTCCCAGTGACTTAATCTTTTAATTATATCTCATTGTCCTGTGGGTCAAGAATTCAGTAATAGCTCAGATCAGCAATTCTGTTTCATGTGAAACTAACAAAGGTTACTCAACAGGATTTAACTAGGTGATGGGCTGATCAAGAGGGTCTAAGATGGCTTCACGGATATGTCTGACACCTTGACACAGATAGTCAGACCTGGCTCAGTTTGCACTGTTCACCTGAACACCTCTGTGTCCTCTCCGGTACTGAAGGTCTCAGGGGCCTTCAACTTAAGGACTTAGGTTGTGGCTCAGGGCTCCCAGACACAGCATTCCAAGAAGCCCAAGTAAAACTTGCAAGATTTTTTATGACCTAGCCTCAGAAGTCCCAGTCCATCACTCCCTCCATATTCTGGTCAAACAAGTCACTAAGGCCAGTCCAGATTCAAGGGGAGAGGAATTAGACTCTTAAGATTAGTAAATACAAAGAATTTGTAGCCATCTTTAATTTCCTCCATCTACCTTATTCCCCCCTAAAGGATTTGTGATAACTTACACAAAAAAGATTAAGTGATAAATATATTTAAAGGCTTTTTAAAACATCAGGTACTTAGAAAATACATTCTGGCCCCTGCCTACCTTTCTGACTTTTCTTTTTATGTCACAGATTAGGACCTCCCAGATGATGATGCATATAAGTGGTGACAGCAAGCATTCTAGTCTCATTCTTGCTTTCAGAGAAAATATATTTGATACTGTAATTCCAGACATCCTGCCTGCTCAATTTTCTCATTCAAATATAACATAGTATTATATTGCATACCTGAAACTAAGATGATTCAACAATTCTATATATTACTCAGTGTTCCTCACAATAAGTGTACTTATTCTTAATCCCCTTCACCTATTTCACCCATCTACCCACCCACCACCTCTCTGGCAACCACCAGTTTGTTCCCTGTATCTGAGTTTTTTCGGCCTCTTTGCTCATTTGTTTCTTAAATTCCAGATATGAGTGATAGCGTATAGTATTTTCCTCTCTGACTTATTTCACTTAGAATTGTACCCTCTAGATCTATCCATGTTGTTGCAAATAGCAAGATTTCATTCTTTATGGCTGAGTAATATCACAGATATACCACATCTTTATCTTCTTATCTATTAATGGACACCTGGGTTGCTTCCATATCTTGGCTATTGTAAATAAGGCTGCAATAAACATTAGAATGTATATATACTCTAGTGTTTTTGTCTTTTTGGTGTAAATACCCTGTAGTGAAATTACTGGATCATATGGTAATTCCAACTTGAGGAATTTCCATATTGTTTTCCACAGGGGCTGCACCAGTTTGCCTTCCCACCAACAGTGTACAAGAATTCCTTGTTCTCCACATACTTGCCAATACCTGGTATTTCTCGTGGTTTTGGGTTTTGATTTTAGCCATCCTGACAGGTGGGAGATGACCTCATGGTGATTTTTATTTGCATCTCCCTGATGATTAGAGATGTTGAACATCTTTTCATGCATTTGGTCTACTGTATAATTTTTAGGTACTCTTATCAGATTAAGGAAGTTCGCTTCTCTTCCTAGTTTGCTAAACTTTCTACTCTGAACAGATGCTGAAGCGTGACAAATGCTATTCCTGGATCTATTGGGATTATAGGATTTTTGTCATTTATTCTTTGAACATGATGTATTACATTGACCGTTTCTAATACCAAGTGAATACTGAATTCCTAAAATAAACCCAACTTGGTCATGATCTATTTTCATGTCCTATTAAAATAGTATTTTGATTCAAGTTCTAATATTTCACTTGGATATTTTGCATCTGTGATCATGAGGGATTGGCCTGCAGTTTTCCTATTTTCTAGCATCTATGTCAGATTTTGCTAAGAACTTATTTGGCCCTGGGGGGTGGGGGAATGAGGGAACAACAGAGAGGTGGGTTTACTGCTCTTCATTTTCCCTTCCCTTCCAATTGTGAACAATCCAGTTCTAAAGCCATGAGGTGGAGCAGAGCAAGGAAAACATCCAAGGCAGCTCAAAGAGAGATGCCAGAGTCCCAGCAAAGGGAAAAGGGCATCCACATAGTGAAATGTCGAGCAAAAGGTGTCAGACTGAACAAAGTGAGGAAGTGATCTGAGGAGAGTTTATTAAATTTCAGCCTTTCTTTTCTACTGGGCAGACACTTAAGACTATAAATACTGTAAAGACTATAAATACTGCTTTAGTGGCGTCCCACACACACAGGAAGGTATATACCTATTTTCTTCCTGACTTTAGTTCTATGTATAGTTTAGTTTCCATTATAATTTCTTCAATTTATGAATTGTTTAGAAGGGTTTTTTTTTTAGTTTCCATATATGTGGGAACTTGAATTAATTATGACATAAGCTGCTATAACATAACCTAAAAATAAGCTCAAAAAAAAGAAAGAAAAAGAAAAAAAAGATGAAGTTTACTTCTCTTTCAGGGGTAGGTGAGCAGACCAGATTGAAGGAACTAGCTCTGCTCAATGAGCCCATCCATTTTGTTACTCTCCCAACCCCTAGGGTGCTGCCCTCCTTAGCAGAGGAAGGTTGCCCCACCAACACTCCATTTACATTCCAGCCCATGGACAAGGCAAAAAAAAAAAAAAAAGAAGAAAAAATTAAAAGCTATTTTCTTTCTAAAACAGGTCACCAGGAAGTTGCACCAAGCACCTCCACCTGAAAACAATCCCAGGACCCAGTTGCAAGGTGGGCAGAACCACCGTGTTCCCAGTTAAATATTGAGTTCTACTCCTGAAGTAAGAAGGGGGAATGGATACTGGGGAAATAATTAGCATTCTCTGCCATGGGAGTTTTTAGTTATCTTTACGTTAGCCATTTTAAATTAATTACATTGTGGTAAGAAAGTGTGGTCTCTATAATCTCAATCATTTCAAATACATTGATGGCACATGGCCTCCTAAATGGTCATTTAAGTGTTTCCTAGGTGCTTGAGAAATGTATGCATTCAATTGTTTTCTGCAGTGTTCCATGTATGTCTACTAGATCAATACTGCTAATTGCACTGTTCAAATCTTTTAGATCCTGATATAATGTCTAACATTTACAGAAACAGTTGTATTAGAGTCTCCCATTATCAGGGTCAAAATCATTTTCTTTGTGCTTGTCAATTTTTCCTTTTCATATTTTGAAGCTATTACTCACTGTATTTACATTTAGTTTTATCTTCTATGAATTTAAATCTTTCATCAATATGGAGCATGATCTTCTAACAATATTTGTTAGAAAGACTGCATTCTGTTCTACTTGAATAACTATACCAGCTTTCTTTAATTACTTTCTCCATGCCTTTCATCCAACCTCTCTGTACCCCAATGTTTTAGTTTTGTCTAAGAGCTCTACTGGGGTTATTTTTAAATCTAATTTTTGTTCTTTAAATTAGGATTTATATATATATAGATAGATATTCCTAACATATGGATTCATTTCTAACACAAGGCTTATTTGCTCTGCTCTTTTGCTGCATTTTCATTTCCTGTCATCTTTTGAGTTCTACCCTTCATTTCATTTTTCTATTAATTTGTATTCTGTTTCTATTCTCTCAGAGCTGCCCTAAAATAATTCAGTAAACACAGGTAACTTTTACAAATATAGAATCAGTATTTTTATCCCTTCTACTATGTGGTATGCCAACCTTTAAATGTTTTAACTTTTAGCTCTGGTCTACCACTTTACCCAATAAGTTATTTCTACCCATATTCTATCCTGTTTTTAAAACTCAGAAAATCAGACATTTTTACCTTATATAGTCAGTGTTTGTTTATATTTACCATTCACAGATTTCTTTCCTAGCCATTCCTTTTTGCGTTCCTCATGCTTGCTTCTATGTTTCTTTCTGAAGTACAAGTTTTAGATATGTGAAAAATCGGTATAGACAACCAATTTTATTTCTTTAAAATATTTATTTTGCCCTTGTTCTTGAAAAGTGATTTACTTTCTGGTTTATCTTTTTTTCTCTTCTATTAGCCCTTTGAAGGTATTTGCATACTCCGGAACAGCAATGCAAATCAAAACCAAGTCTGTAGCCTATCGTCCCTTATTTCTCTCTCCAGCTACTCTGTACTTTTTCTACACAACGTTTTAGAAAAGTGTAAGTAGACCTGTAAGTCTGAGAAATGGTATCTTTCAGCTATTCTAAAAAATTCCCAGCCATTAGCTCAACTAATATTTTCTCCTGTTCTTTGTTCCTCCTGGATTTCTATTAATAAACTAACTTCTATTTAATCTTTTTTAGAAGTTATATTTCCCATTGCTTTGTCACTCTGCTGTTAATTGTTTGTGGTTAATTCTTTCTTCAACTATGTCTAAACTTCTGTTTATCCAATAAAATTCATTTCAGTTATTGAAGTTTCTCTATAACCTATCTTATCACCTGGTTATTTTTTGATAGTTTCTTATTCTTTGATCTTAAATATACCTTTTTTGTTTCTTTAAACATTAGATATTCATAGTTTATATTGTATATGTATATATGAATTCTATTACCTGCAAATTTTGATTTTCATTCATAGCTTGCTGTTTGGGTAATTCATGGTAGTTTGTACCTTCTTTTGTTTTTTAATTGATTACAAGCTCATCTTATTTGGAAAATTACCACCGAATATTCTTGCAGTTTGGGTTTAGATGGCATTCCTCAAGAAATGTTCTGTTTTTCCTATGCATTTCAGAGCATAACCAGCCTGTTTTTGTGGGTTTTGTTTTTTAAGATTTTGAGGGGCACCTGGGTGGCTGAGTAGGTCAAGTGTCCGCCTTCGGCTCAGGTCATGATCTCAGGGTCCTGGGATCAAGTCCCACACCTGGCTCCTTGCTCAGTGGGGAGGAGCCTGCTTCTCTCCCTCGGCTGCTCCCCCTGCTTGTGCTCGCTCGCGCTCTGTCAAATAAATAAAATCTTTTTTAAAAAAAGATTTTATTTGAGAGAGGGAGAGAGCGCAAGAGAGCAGGGCTGGGGGCAGAGGGAGAAGCAGACTCCCCACTAAGCAGGGAACCCAATGCAGGGCTTGATCCCAGGACCTCAAGATCACGACTTGAGCCAAAGGCAGACACTTAACCAACTAAGCCACCCAGGAGCTCCAGCCAGCCTATTTCAAGACAATTTTCCATGAATAATCCCACATCTGCAGAATTTGGGATTTCTGAAGTAAAAATACCAAATATGTCTTAGAAGCGTCAGACACTATATTGCTCCAGAAAGATTTAGAGATTTATCTCCTCCAGAGCCATGTGTTTACATCTCAGAGTAAAGGTCTCCCTATCCGTTTACCACCCCCCCTCCCCAACTAGGAGAGAAGGGCCAACGTGCCAGCCATCATACTGTAAGCTTCAAGTCTCTAGATTTTGAGGTTCCTCTCCAGTGTTATAAGGCAATACTATGCTACTATCATGTCACCCTGTGGGGAACATGGCTTAGAAAATCAGTGCTAAGATGCTTTGTAAGTAATCTGGTTTCTGATCCACAGTCCTTTGGCTTCCTATGAGAGTATCTCTATATAAAATTCTGGTCTTACATGTAATTTGTAAATGATCTAGAATCAGCAGATACCCTTGGAGCAATTATCTTCTGCAGCTTCCTCCCCTCTCTGGTTTTTGCTTTCTTACCGTTTATGGCTTTTAAGAACTTGCCTTACATTCATACCAGTGTTGCATGTGGGCGTGTCTATAAATAGAAACTTCATTCTTTATTTTGCCTTGTATCATTCTATCATGTCACTAATATTTTCTCCTGTTCTTTGTTCCTCCTGGATTTCTATTAATAAACTAACTTCTACTTAATCTTTTTTTAATCTTAACCATACGTTTCATTTACTATTTGCATTATCAATTCTGACGTCTTTTGGTTCGAAAATACCCAACATTCTTTCCCTACCTACTGTTCAACTACCAGTTTTGTAGGTGGGGGAGGGGGTTGTGAACAGCACAGATCTGAGCTATGTCTTACAACCGAAACTCACAGGAAAATTTGATCCATTCACATGTACTGTCACATGAGAAATACTTATTCTATGCTTCTGCCTTTATGTTTATTTTAATGGTTTGTGTTTTTCCTTCCCTTCATTTTTTTCCCTAGTTTGATCAAACTGGTCATCATTCTAGCCTTTCCCCTTTCTGTAGAAATCCTGACTTTATTTTGGTGACTACTGACTGCATGCATGCATCAAATACATTTAACTCCATAATTACCTGAAACAAGACACCAACTCTTTCCTCCATGATGCAACGTAACCTACACTGTGCCCACCATATACTCTTCCTCTCCTTCCTTCCCTGTGACTCCTTTCTTTCCCTCACTTTCTCTTCTCCCAAGTACTTTGAAATTCTTTTATTTCCCACCCTCACTGCCACGCACTAGCTTTTGCAGATGTAGTTTATACTTATTAAAATTTCCCTTAGAGCATCTAATCCAATATTTTTAAGCACTTAATTTTTCTCATCCATTTACATTTACAAACTACACACACGTGCACACATAAGCAGACACTTAAGAAGCACTGCTCACGATTCTTTCATCTTTCTTCAGCTTGAGGTCTATGGATACATTTGTTTGATCAAACTCTTAATTATTTTCCTCAGACACAATAAATATGTGATCCATTATGGTAGCCATTAATGCTTTTTCATAATTATTCAGATTCTCTTCCTCCCAGACACATCATAGAATTACACTTCCCTACTCCCTTTGAAGTGAGTCATAGGGACATGACCCGCTTTGGTCAAGGAAATGTAACAGGAAGTGATAGGAAAAGAATGATCCCAGAAGGAACCTACTATAGCGATCATGAATGCATTCATTAAAACAGATCCTTCAACAGCCTGAGTCCCTGTGCAGATGCTCATGTTAACCTATGCAGAATGTATAGCAAGAATATGAAATAAGTTTTTGTGTTAAGCCAGGGAGATTTGGAGATTGGAAGCACAGCATAGACAAGACTGTCCTGACTAACAGGTATACTCTGACATCTTTCACAGCTCCAATAGCTTCCTTTTTCCTCAACAGGTGCATGATTTTTTGGCTGAGTCTAAGCTTGTTGATACAGTCCTTTACAGTCATTTGTAAATGTTATTCTATGCTTTTTTGACTTCTGATGTTACATATGAGAAGTTTTATCTCACTCTGGTTCTTTGTAAGATATCTGTTCTGTCTGGACAAGTTTTATTCTCTTGTTTTAATTATTGCCTCTATTTTTATCTTCTGGAATTGCTGATCCAGGTTACAACTCCTGATCTCTTTTCCATGTCATCCTTTATCTTTTCCCCTTATAGTCCACATCACTTTATTTTTGCTCTGTGCTTTGAGGTGTTCCTTGAAATTTTCCAGGTCATTCAAACTGTAACAACAGTCCACTAATAATGCAGATGAAAAAGTTATGGTTTTAGATCCAAGAAGTGCTTGTCCCCACTGTATTTGAATCTTAAGTGCTTAATTCAAGTTTTAATTATATCCTTCAGTAACTATTAACACTGGTAATTGTTCAGCTTATTTCTCTGGCTTCTGAGCCTCTCTTAGGTTAAGATTTTTTTTATTTTAGAGAAATAGAGCGAGCAGGTGTGGGGGCAGGAAGCAGAGGGAGAGAATCTCAAGCAGACTCCCTGCTGTGTGTGGAACCCGACAGAGGGCACGACACCACAACCCTGAGATCATGACCTGAGCTGAAATCAAGAGTCAAACACTTAACTGACTGAGCCACCCAGGCACCCCAGATAACTGTTTCTTCATTGGCTTACTGACACTTTTTTTTTTTTAAAGTATCCTAAAAAGTAGAAAGCCTACAAGCAGAAGGCGAAAGACTCTCTATCCCCTTGGACCTGTGGTATAAAAGCATGCTCAGTTCTCTGCTCACAGTCTTTCATGCTCTTTGGTCTCCTACACTGAGGCAGCAGAAGCAGGAAAGACATCCCCATCCCTTAATCCTCCCTCACCTCTGAAAGGTCAGGGAAACCATGAAACTCCAAGTTCTCCATATGCAATAGCTTTATGACTCCAGGAATAAGCCTAGTCCACTGGAAAGAAAATTCTGTACAAGTATTCTGAGAGTCCCAGTCAGAACTAAACTCAGATACCCACAGAACACGGCAGCCATCAGGATTGAAATAGGTATGAAGTTTGCATTTGGAAGATAAGGGGATCAAGAACCAAATGATCAGAGGCGCCTGGGTGGCTCAGTTGGTTAAGCAACTGCCTTTGGCTCGGGTCAGGATCCCAAGGTCCTGGGATCGAGCCCCACGTCAGGCTCCCTGCTCAGTAGGGAATCTCTCCCTCTGCTGTTCCCACTGCTTGTGCTTTCCTGCTCTCTCGTTCTGTCAAATACATAAAATCTTAAAAAAAAAAAAATGATCATCCTTTCCCCAGTGTGTTTGCTTTCCTCCTTGTCCTTCAAGTCTCAGATCAGAAGTCCTTGACTTTAAAGAGGTACTCCCTACCCACTCACTCTACAGCAGCTACTGCTGTATGATCAACCAAATTTATCTCCTTCAAAGTACTTAATACTCTTAAATTATCTCATTTACCTGTGAATGTGTGTTTCTTACTAGGATTTATATACCATAAAATAGTGAATTTGTCTGCCTCAATGCCTGAAACTATACAGTGCTTTAAAAATATTTACTGAGAAAGGGCATCTGACTCTGGATTTCAGCTCAGGTCTTGATCTCAGGGTGGTGAGATCGAGCCCTGCACTGGGCTCTGTAGTCAGCCAGGAGTCTGCTTGAGATGCTCTCCCTCTGCCCCTCCCCCCTGCTTGCTCACAGGCCCTCTCTAAAATAAATAGATCTTTAAAAAATATATTTACAGAGGAGACTGAGTTTACCTCCCTCATACTTTCCACCCACTTGGCCCTAAAAACCAAGATTAGTGAAATGCTATTAACTAGAAGCTTATATAGTAATTAAGCTTTCCCTGACAGTATAAGCTTGGATATTTCAACAATCCTCATATAACACCTCTATTTCAAATGCCCAACTTAGATTTAATCATATATATTTAGCCAGAGTCCTTGTTCACAATGCTTTCTTCATTTCCTCTATCTCAAAAGCTCTGAGTTGTCACTTCATTAAATTACAACCCCATGTATTTTCTTTAGATAAGGATTTAGATGGCCCATGAATCCTATGTGTCCAAAAAGGTCCCTCATTTACCCTTGTAGATGAATGCTAGCTTAGGTGTATAGAAGATTCTTGAATTCCAGGCCTCACAACAGTCTGTAGATGTTTTTTCCCATGTTGTAGATAAAGCAAAGCCCAATGCTAGAATAATCCTATTTCCTCTGTAATAGGTTCTTCTCTTTAAAAGACCATAACCTGTTTCTCTTTAGCCTTAGAATAAAGGAATTTAATTTATAACGGACTCATGTTAAATATGAAGGCAGTGTTGTGAGAAGTAAATATACTGGTAAACTGCATTGGCCTTAAGTGGTTGGCATCTAAGGTTATCAAACAGTGCCCTATGGAAGAATGGAGATGCTGGGTAAGCCAGAAAACTAGGTAAGGAGAGTTCGCTGAAGGTGCTCCCATTCTAACAGTTATTCTGATTCACTGAGAGGAGAAAAGGGGAAGCAGCACCATCTCCAGAAAGTTCTTATCTGAAAAATCATAAGTAGTGCAGGTGAGAAGGAACAATTTGATAGTAATTCAACTTATGGTTCTGAATTAGCCACACCAGCTCCAAAGATACTTGGTTAGGGTGCAAAACTAGTTCAAGGATAAATAAAATTTAAATTGTAGTAAGAAGGGGATACAAAAAATAATGAAAACATTACTATTATCTAAAGCCTTTTCCTCAAATCATAAAGAACATGACCAATGAAACATTTTTCCTAACCAGCAGTAAAAACTATCTGAGTATTGTGTTCAGCATTATAAAATACTAGATATAGAGCTACTTGAGAAATAAATCTGAAAAGACAAAGTAGATACACAGAAAATAGAAAAATCAGAAAACTAATTTCTTCCAGTTAATAATGGTTCTCCTGGTGAGCTTAAACCAACTTACGTCTTTGAAAACCAAATTTTTTATATAAATGTTTATATTCAATGTAGAACAAGATTAAAAGTCAGTAATCATAGTGTTTTTAAAGAACTATATGTAGTTGCTACAGCAATAATTTTTTTCAAAATGCTTCAATATATAATCAGTTGAGAATGTAGTCACTTTCCTGATAATGATGAAAACTATAAGCTCAAATTTTAGTTTCCCCCAAATTTCATTGATATATACATTTTAACTATAGCCTATCTTCTCATTACCTTAATTCCCAGAGAAATTCCCTTAGTGTTCACCAAAATCATCTAGGTATACTCATTTCCATTGTTTCCATGTTCCCAATTTATGTCACTAAACTCTCTGCAATCTATTACCACACATTTGGCTTTTGCCACTTGTATTTAAAAAATGAGAACATTCCAAATCTATGCAAGTATTAATAGGTTTCATCCTCCATTCCTCAAGCATTTTAGTGGCCTATCTTGACATTCTTATAATAAATGCACTTTAAAAAGAAAAAGTTATCTGTGACTCAACCACAGTGACTTTATTAAAACCATTACCACACCGATACTATTATAGGGAAAAAGAAAAAAATGTTCGAAATCTCTCAACAGTGTTATGCCTGGCTTTAAGCTATGCTATATGTGAAAAGAAACCAAGTTCACCTTATTAAGGGAGATGATTCAAGGTGAGATTAGAAAAACAACTAGCTGATTTATTTGCTGCCCCTCATCCCCTCCATCCCTGCCTCACATCTCCTTCAAGGATTTCCAAATTATTCTCCCTGACAGATTTAGACACAGAAAAGTCCTCAATAAATTAGCAGAGAACCCACACAATGAAAAAGAAAAGCTGAGAGGTACAACAGCAGTGCAACTCCTGCCCCTACTCCAGACTCTTTTGCATTTAGAGGATAAAAAGCAAACTACTAGAAGCTTTTAAAAACTACCTGCCAGATAACCATGATACCCATGTATAAACAGGGTTTCAATAATCATTTACTCAAGTGCAACATGGCTGCCAAATTCTTCCCTCCCAGGAAATACTGAGTACCAGATAACGAATTGTTTAGAAAAATTGTCTCTAACGAGTCTACGATATAAGTCATTACTTTTTAGGTTCTCTCTTCCTAGATAAGAGACTCAGTGAGAAATTCTGACTTTAAAACCTCCAGGCTCCAGAGGGCCAGGGAGGAAGATCTGAAATGATGAATCCTGGGTATCCTGCCATAAGGAGCAGGGGTTGGAATGGGTTTTTTTTAAAGTAACATAAAAGCCTCCCTAGACTTCTATTTCCAACATTATGACACACTAAATACCCTGAAAAACCCACCTAACTGAAATAGCTAAAAGGCTGGATGAAATATTTAAAACACATTTTGTAAAAAGCATTGCTGAGCTGGCAAAAAAGAGTGAAAATCTTCAGGTGCCAAAAATAAGATGTCACTGGGAGAGGAGTATCAAAGCTACTTTCCACCACAAATGCTAAGCTCTGGACCTTACAGCTTCCTGCTGATAGCTGCAAAGAGCGCCACAAGAAAAATTCAAGCCTGGGGCTCACCCAAAGTGGGTAACTTCACAGAAGACTGTCTGGAAAAGTTGAATCCCGAAGGTCATTCATCCCTAATCATAAAGGTACAAAAATTAATGAAAATGGGTGTAACTTGTTCTCTATTGCTGGCTGTAACAGGTTACCATAAACCTAGTTGCTTACAAGACACCTTATTTTACAAGTGTGGAGGTCTCAAAATGTAAAGGCAAGGTGTTGCCAGGGCTAAGTTCCTTCTGAGGGTTTCAAGGGAGAAGAACAGGTTTCCTTGCCTTTTCCAATGTCTAGAGACCTACTGTATTTCCTGGCTCACATCACCCCAACCTCCCGTTTCCATCATCGTATCTCCACCTTTCTAGCTCTGACTCCGACTGTATCCCCCTATTATAGACAGCCTGTGTTTACACCTGACCCCCCTTCATAATCTAGGGAATCTTTTCATCTCAATCAACTGAATAGATTTATATCTGCCAAGTCCCTTATGTCATATAAGGTAATGTTTATAGGTCCCAGGGATGAAGATATGAACATTTTGAGGGATGGGCTATTGTTCAGTCTATTACAAAGTACCCAAGATAAAATTTGCTATTTCATTGAGCAAAAGTCTGAAGTACCAAAAATCAAATCAAAGTCTACAGAAACAACTTCCAGCAAAGTCAGTCCAGGAAGAAAAAAAAAAAAATCTATTAAACCACATTTAATATGTTAAATACAAAGTAATCTTATAGATATGGAAAAGGAATAAGAGACCATAAAGCATATCCAAACAGATTTTTAAAGAGCCAAAACAGAACTCTAGAAATAAATATAATTTAGGGGCATCTGGGTGGCTCAGTCAGTTAAACATCCAACTCTTCATTTTAGCTCAGGTCATGATCTCAGGGTGGTGGGATCAAGTACCCAAGTGAGCTCCCTATTCAGCAGGAAGTCTGCTTGGGATTTCTCTCCCTCTCCCTCTGCCCCTCCCTCTACTCACACTTACACACTCTTGCACACTCTAAAAATAAATGAATCTTTAAATATATATATAATTTAGAACTCAATCAATAGATTAAACAGCAAATTAAACACAACTAAAAAAATTATAAACTAGAAAGAATCTGAAGAGATTACACAGAAAGTAACTTCAAGATAAGAAAACACAAAAGTGGTTAAGAGACGGAATGAACTAGTAAGTTCATTTAACTGGAGTTTAAGAAAGAATAAATAGAATGGAAAAGAGTCAATATGTGAAGATGTTGCTTAAGAGTTTTCTACAATTCTTAATACAAATGCTTATGTTAATAATAAATGCCAAAAGAATTAAAAAAAAATCTGTATCTAGATAGAGAATGAAGTTGAAGAGCACTAGACAAAAAAGGTCTTAAAAGTGGGGAAAAAAAATTCTTCCAAGTAGTGGCTGTTAGACTGATGGCTGACTTCTTCAAAATAAATGATAAAGCAGTAAAATTATATATTAATGTGCTAAGAAAGTGCCAACCTGGACTTCTGTAATCAATGAAAAGAACCAAAATAAACACATTCAAATAAAAAGTTTATCACCAACAGACTCTTACTGAAAGAGCATCTAAAGGATATACTTCACAAAGAAGGAATATGACCCCAGACAGAATATTTAAAGTGTAAGGAGAAATAGTAAACCAAGAAAGTGAGAAATATAGGAGCAAGTGAAACTACTGGCTATATAGAACACTAATAATAATGTCTAATTTGGGGGCAGTGGGTCAAGACAGAAGTACAATTTCAGGGGAAATAGTGTGATGTTGGGAGAGGGTGATCTGAGAACCCTTGATTTAAGAAGGGTAAACAGTGATTAACTTAGATTACATGTGCATGCTAAAATAATTAAGAAAACCCCTTTAAAATAGACACAAAATATAAGCACCTTAAAAAACACAGCAAGAACATGGAATGAGATTAAGGAGAAAAATTGAATTGGGAAAAAATAAAGAAAAAAGCAGAAGAGTAAGAAACAAACCACATAAGATGGTATAAAATTAAATCATCATCACAATAAATATAAATGGATTTAAGCTCTCTAGTTGAAAGACAAAGATTATCATTGCATTAAAAATGAAATCCAGCTACAGAGGATATTGCAACTATTTAATAATTGGTATAGTATAGGCACTGACCAGTCCAAGTAGATTTACCAACAAATCAGAACTTTGGTCCTAATGATTATTCCCATATGGGATCATACTGACCAAATATCAACGCTGAGTCCAGCCACAGGTTTTTCATAAATCACCTCTAAAACATACTGACTCATAAATGTTGAAAATTTAAGAATGAAAGATGTACTAAATATCAAAAGTTGGTAAGGGATATGAAAAAAATAGAATAAGACAAAAAAAAAAAATTACCAGAGCTAGTCACTATACAAAGTATAGCAGTGTGTTGACACTGTTGCCTTTTCATTTCTTGTTCTTCACTGTAGCGATTTATCTTGTGCAGGTCTCACAGCTGTTGGTAGTTCAGCCACACATGCTGAGGTTTGGGAAGAATTCACTGATGTACCCACGGGTTTTTCATTTATTATCCTTATTAGTTGCTTTGGTTTATAAGCAGAGTTTAGGGAAAAGTTTTAGAACTAAGCTGTCATAGTCATGTTGCACTCATTTTGAAATTGGTTTTCAACTTCACTGTCACATCTTTTCCAATAGTTGGTGAGAGGCAAATAAAATGGTACAAGTGTATCTTTCCAGGATAGCTTGGCAATTTACATGAGCTGTTCCTTTGATTAGAATGTATTCCTTGTGCTAATGGAGGTAGACTGCCTAAAAGCCATTGGTCCTACCGAACCAGGTATCTTTACTCTCCACAGTTCAAGTGCTTGCCAAATGAAGAAGAAAGAAGACACATTATACTCTGCTCTTCATGAGGTAGTTAGTTAAGAATGAATTGAAATCTGAGAACTGGAAGGGAAAGAACAATTTACTCTGCTTACAGTTTCAATAAAGAGAAAAAATGCCTTGTGTGGATGCCAGCAATTATCCTGCATATTTTATTGTAATGCAAGCAGCCAAGCCTGGGTAGTTAACGCAACAAAGGGAAATGAATAAATCCCTGTCCTGTTATTACCTTTCACATCCTGTGGATCTGTAAAAGTTGTATGGGAGCAAAAGAAACATTACTCAAATACCTTAAGCAAATATTAATGCTGAAGAAGTGTTGGGAAGCTCAGCAACCATTAATTCCTCCACTGACTGCTATGTCAATTACACATTACCCAGTTAACAGAAAGCTCAATGTTTTTCATGGGTGACATTAACTTTTAGAATTATTTAATAATCTTAAAAGTTTTTTTGTCAAACAACTATTCTTTTACTTCATGAGGATGGGCATTGGAAAAAAAATAGGAAAAGTAAAAATCTATAGTGACAGAAAGTAGATCAATGGTTGTCTGGGAATGAAGGCAGGACAGAGGGGGCAGAGGAAAGGATTATAGAAGGGCACAAGGTGATGAACATGTTCATTTTCTTGGTTGCAGTGATGGTTTCCCAGATGTACCTAGATCAAACTTTTCAAATTGTACACTTTAGATGTGTGCAATTACATGTCAATTATAGCTCAATAAAACTTTTTTTAAAACTGATAGAAATACACCACTTTGGAATCCTTAATATCAGATAATCACATCATTGAAAGGCTGTCAGCACCTGAAATTACTCCATTTCAGCATCACTAAAAGTAGGACAACCAAGACATTGTGGCCTCTTTATGAAACACTCCATAACACCTTTGAATATTCTTGGCCAAAAAAAAAAAAAGAACATAAATATAATCAAGTCTCTAGCCTAGAGTTAACTTCAACAAATAAGAAATTGAGGAAAAAGTAAAATGAAATGAGGAAGCAAAGAGACAAATCCAAACTGGAACATTCTCCAAGACAACTGACCAATTTTCTGTGCAAATCAATGGCATGAAAAGGGGCCTAAAAGGAATGAAGGGTCTACTCTAGATTAACAAGACAACTTATGGGATTTAACTAAATGCAACCTATGTAATTTATGTGCAGGTAATATTTCCCTATCTTTGGGACCACTAAAATAATTTGATTATGGACTAGGTATTCAATATTACCAAGGAGTTATTGCTAGCTTTGTTAAGATGTACTAAAATGCCATCATGGTGTGTAATGCAATGTCCTTAGGTTCATTTTTGAAGACATAAGAGTGAATAACTTTGTCTGGGATCTTCCTTACTATACCTCAAATATTAAAAGAGATAAAAGACAAAACAAAAAGGTAGATAAACTGTGGCAAAATCTTGACCAGATAAATCTAGCTGATGGGTAGGTGTTGTTCTTTACACTAAAGTGACTTTTGTGCCTATGTGAAATGTTTGAAAAAATTTAGTGAAATTTCTTCACGAAACTGAACAGAGTTCAATTATAAAATTATCTGAATTCATACTTAATGTAAGTATATATAGCCACCTAAATTGTTTTATTAAATTTTTGATTGATCTACAAGAATATTTGGATGATTACCATACCCAACTGATTTGCTGGAGAATATTTACAGTGTGATCATAGGGGTCAATACAGACTATTAAGCTCAACTATCATTGTCCATAATGAGGACAGCAAAGTATTCAACAAATGTATTCTCAATGTACATCAACAATACCTCCCCCCACCTTTTTTTTTTTTTTTTTTTAACTCTTACTGCATTTTAACTCCTATCACTGTAGTAGGGACTTCATATACAGTATTTCTAATCCATCCTACAGTATCAAAAGGTTGCTATTATCATCATCATTTTAAAGAGAAAATGGAGGTTCGTTATGTAACTTGGCGAAGGTCACAGTTCAAGTCTTTCTGAACACTAAAGACCAGAATCTTTCCACTATCAAGATTAAGAATTCTGCCAAAATTTCCTATAAATGTACTTGTACGGATTATGCAGATTCTAATATAATTCTTGCCAAAGAAATAAAGATGACCAATACACAAAATTGCAAAAAGTTCAGTGCATTTTGATACATTTTTAAATTTGTCTAAAAGAACAGTATAGTGTTGTGTGAGGCATCTCTATCTCCAGTCCTGTCTGGATTCCAACTCCAGCTCTGCTACTTACAACCTAAGTGGCCTTGGGCAACTTAACTCCTCCGAGTCTGTTCTGACATGACAGAGAATAGTAATACCAAATGGTTGTTGCAACAACAATGGTAAATGATCAAACACTCAAAGTTCCTAACTTAGTGCCTGGGACATCGCTGAATTCTAAATGTGAGCACCATTCTTTTACTCACCTTTTATGATCTGTGCATAAGAGAACAATTCCAGTAATAACGATTCTTTAAAGGCTAACCCTGACTGCCATTAGCAAAAGGAACCATCTATTGCCCAGTATATTGCTTTTCTTGGCCCAAGGCATGGCTGCCCAGAATCTTTCCATATAAAATTCTAGGTTTTAACTTAAACATGATATAGGAGTCAGGGTTGTACTGCTATTCTCAAGAGTGGCTGGCAATGGGCAACAGCATTTACTTCAACGCAATGTCACTTAAAAAGATGCTTTAGGGGAAACTGCTCCATCTGCAGTGTTTGGATCCTGCCTTGTGCCCTTCCCCATTAGCAAACACTTTAGCTAAGTCAGAAACTCCGCAGCACACTGACTATATTCATAAAGAGTCAAGATAGTGAGCCTTGACAGGCAAAAAAAAATTAAAATATAAACCTGACAACCATTTGAAGGAAGACTTTTTTTTTAATTAAAAGCTTTTTATAGGGTGCCTGGGTGGCTCAGTCGTTGAGCATCTGCCTTCGGCTCAGGTCATGATCCCAGGGTCCTGGGATCGAGTCCCGCATCGGGCTCCTTGCTTGGCAGGAGGCCTGCTTCTCCCTCTCCCACTCCCCCTGCTTGTGTTCCTGCTCTCACTGTCTCTCTGTCAAATAAACAAACAAAATCTTTAAAAAAAATTTAAAAATAAAAGCTTTTTATAATGCTAGAGCCTGGGTAGCATAGAGTTCTGGTATCTAAGATTTTAACCTAATACATACCCTTACAAAGACCTCTAAATGGTTTCTGAGTTAATAATCAGATCATATTCATCCATGGGGAAAAAACACCCTGAGGAGAAAGACACTCTACTTATCAGATCCAGAAAGAAAAATATATCTTTATAGAAAAATTTCTGAGCATTATTTACTAGTAACCCACTATGAAGCCCAATTTGGCCAAAGAGTTAAAAGTAAATTATTTTAAAATATATGTAGGGCATCTATCTCATCTCTCAAGAATTCCCCATGTTCAAAGACAGCAAATTCTTTTTTTTTTTTTTTAAAGATTTTATTTATTTTTTGACAGAGACAGAGACCGTGAGAGAGGGAACACAAGCAGGGGGAGTGGGAGAGGAAGAAGCAGGCTTCCTGCTGAGCAGGAAGCCAGACGTAGGGCTCGATCCCAGGACCCTGGGATCATGACCTGAGCTGAAGGCAGACGCTTAACGACTGAGCCACCCAGGTGCCCCAAAAGACAGCAAATTCTTAATTGGATGCCATTTTGTTGTCAACCTCTAGACTGCATGAAAAGGATCAAATCACAGGAAATTGACAAAAATCAAGGCATCTGAAACCCAAAATGCTATTTTCAATTTTGAAATTCCCAGTTCTGTCATATTTGGAATGGTGGACAGAGGAGGTGTAAAGCAATTTACAGACTCCTCTTCACTCTCAAAGTCTTCTGCATTTTCATGGCTCCAGTAAGCTGGCCACCCAAGGTTCAGCTCAAGAGAATTAAGACCTGCTACATGTAACAAGTCCTACAAGTTCTTTAAGGGGTGCTTGAGAAACCTGGATATTTATTATATAGTTCTAATAGCTGCCAATATTTATATTTGAAATCAAGAATCAAGAAAATAGGAAAACTTCTTTAATTACAGATAATGGGCAAGATAAAAGTTTACATATTATATAGACTGATATCCCTAGTGAACTGGAGTCCCATAGATTTTTATGGACCTGGAAAATAATAATCCCATGAACCTCTATTACACAGAGCAATATAAAGACAAAAGTTAGAAATTATACTATGAAATGTAGTACAGTTTCCAAGAATTTATACCCTATTAGATGGAGAAAACTCTAGAATTGTAATCATTTATTCACTCATCACTGAAAGAGTAGCTGCCAATTTCTATGTATCTAGAAGTTATAATGGGTAGTTCTTAAAGATTTTGAATCTAGGAAGCTAGCGTCAGAGGCTCGGATTTAGCAGGCCTTGGAAAGGACACTGGGAATCTTAATTTTTAATAAGCACTCCCAGTAATTATAATGCACATGGTCTGAGAACTGTACTTTGAGAAACGCTTCAATAGAGGGGGGAAAAAAAAAAAAAAACATGAGCTTGACACTCAGTGAGAGTACAGATAAAACCCAAAATTTAAAATACATATTGAAGGACTACCATAAGCAGTGACGATCAAGTAAAGCAATGTGTTTGAGAAAGTGAAATGGAAGGCAGAGGCAGAGCTCAAACTAGCCATCACAGTCTACCTCTTGAAGCTAAGGGATACACATTGAGGTGCAAAACTTAAGTCTCTTTTTTTGCAAAGAGAAGGGTGGATGAGTAAGCACCAGCAGGTTCACTGGACTGGATATGGCTTCAGCAGACAAACAACAGCCCCTTAGATGGGCTAGCTCTGCAAAAAGCAGTGGCTGCCAGAGTGAAGAGAGAAACTTTGAAAAGTGAGGGAAAGTTCACTAACTGCCTATTTCCTTTAAGAAAAGTTAAAACAAACTCACAATAAATGCTATATAAGAAATTTCATCTTGACCCTTCCAATTAATCATCCTGCAAACATCTGGTCCAGGAAATAACCTCTTTCAAAGGTGAACAATCAAAGAAAGCAAAACAGGATCTATTGAAAGTTTATTAAAAGAAAAAAAAAAAGAAAGAAAGAATAAAGAAAAGCAAGATAAAACCCTCACTGGAAACCTTTGGCCATGAAGCAAATAAAAGTGGTCACCAAACCTACTACCATGAATTCCTAAAACCTGGAAAAGTAATTGCCCCTACGAAACAAGAGCACAGTGCAGAGATGAGAGAGCTCAGGGTAGAGATGGAGGAAAAATAGGAAGAGATGAAACATAACTAGCAGAATTAGAAGATGCTGGGGAAGGGAGGGAGAGCATGAATAATAAAACTATGACTGAAAAGCAAAATTAAAAGAATCAGAACGAATATAGTTAAAAATACAAAAGGATACAAAGAAGTGAGAAAGTGAATAAAATAAAATGCAAGTAAATGTTTTAAAATAATTTAGAAATAAAATGCCAGTTATTGAGGGACAGCGTATGTATAACTTGCTACCCAGAACAGGGGAAACAAAACAATAGAGCAGAACACTTACGGGGGTAGGGTGGGGGAACGGGACTCCAAGTGGGGAAAAAAAAAGACGCTATATGGAAAGTATACTTCATGTTCCAAAGAAAACTAACCCAGAATAGCAAATACCAGAAATAGTCTAGTAAAGTTTGTATACTTCAAAGCTAAGACTTATCTGAGTAGCCAAGTAAAAATTAACCACGTTGCCTATAAGGTTAATCAAATCAGGCTGGCTTCAGTCTTTTCCACAGTAATATTCAAGTTGAGAAGACAGTGAGACAAATCATACAGATTCCTGAAGCATGAAAGGATGAATTGAGAACTTCATACCTAACTATATAAATGTGTTGGGATTCCTTTCGCCTATTTTGAATAAGCATTCTATTTTGTAAGTAATTTTGAATACCTTTGTGTTCTTAAAGATCCCTAAAATTGTATATAAGCTTCGCAAAACCTGGACCTAACACCAACAAGACAGCCTCCTACAAGAGATCTTAAATGTAAGCATCTGCCAAAGCACATGTCAACTAAACTGCCAGCATGATGGCAGTTACAAATCTCTTGAGAAGGCTTCTCATGGGCAGAACCAAAACAGAACCCTGCTGGCAAGAGAACCTGAGTAAGAGTTCCCCTCACAGACAGGGGCTAGCATGGAAAGGACCAAAAATGGTAAAGGAATGCTTAAGGAGAACCAAGAATTAGGTCAGCTACTCAGAAAAACATTCAAAGTCTAAAAAGGTTTTCTTCCTCTCCTAAAAAAATAAAAAAAAAAAAAAACACAACCAAAGTAGAGTTATCAATTGATAAGTTAATATAGTTACACCTTTTAAATTATATGCCACTTCATCACCCAATTCAAATTCATGTTTAAGATTCATTGCAAGTATCAGCAAGAATAGGTATCAGGGACATCTTAACCATTCTTAAAAACTAGGGGCATGTAACCATGATGATGAACAAGTGGAACAGGGAAGGGGGCCGTCATATAGCAACTTGTATATCCTTTCCCTCAACTACTCTTTTCTCCCTAACACTGAATGAAATCTCAGGTAAAACCCAGAACTATTTGGATTGCTCCTGAGCAACATAAAGTTACATCTGATCCGGGGGGACATTCTCAGGTCAGTATTTACATTTTCTAGTCTCATGGAATAATCAAAACTGCAAACTTCATTTAAAGATCAGCTTCTTCCCCAGCCTGCCTGGCTCTGTCCCCTTTTAGCCGGAAGCCAACAATGGCAAAAGCAGGGGGGGCCAGGTAATGCCTCCATTTCCAAGGCTTGGGCTTCTTCACAATTCAGAACCAACTGTGGTTCCTGACTCTAAGGTTAGCATGGAGGGAGGAGGAGATGGGAACTTAGGGGCACATGATAGTTCTTGCCTGGTACCACCATGATCTGGAAACCGCTTCTGGGCTCAGGTGGTATTTAAAGTTGATATTCTCTCAGAGCACACGGAGTTCTTTGGAGACCTTCTCCCAAGAATTTGCTCACCTGCTGTCCTGTTAATATAAGTAATGCCCCTCTGGCCGCAGCTTTTGAGGTTACCTTGCCCCCACCCATAAGCCCCATAGAGGCAGTCCTTTCAGACAGCATCCCTTTAAAAATGAGCTTAGGCCAACATCTTCACCGCTCTTGCATGGGAGCAGGTCTGAATATTTCCCATTAAAATGGGTCTTCATAGTCTAACAGAAGACTCAGACCTTTGAGATACATTTGCTAAAGATACATTGCTAAACTTTTAAGATTCCAAACACTAAGACTTTCAGTTGGTGAGAATGAGGCAGGGAAGATGCTTGAGAAGGATGCCCATTTAACCCTTGTGCATTGTTCGGGGAATGTAAACTGGTGCGGCCACTATGCAAAACAACATGAAGTTTCCTCAAAAACTTCAAAATAAAGATACCATACAATCCACTAATTCCACTTCTGTATATTTATCCAAATACAAGACACTACTTTGTAAAGATACATGCACCCCTATGTTTACCGCAGCATTATTAGCAATAGCCAAGATATGGAAGCAACCAAGTGTCTATCAATAGATGTATAGACAAAGATGTGGTGTATATACACAAAGGGATATTACTCAGCCACAAAAAAAGAATGAAATCCTGCCATTCACAGCATGGATGGACCCAAAGGATATTACGCTAAGTCTAAACAGTAAGACAAATACCACATAATTCCACTTATACATATAATCTTAAAAAAAAAAAAAAAAAAAAAAGCAACCAAATTGGTGGTTGCCATAGGGGAAGGAGATAAGGGAGATAACAGAAATAGGTAAAGGAAAATAGGAGGAACAAATTTCCAGATATAAAATAAGGATGAAAAGTACAACATCGGGAACACAGTCAATACTATAACAACTCTGGCAACTTAACTTTTACACTTAACATGGTGAGCATTTTGTAATGTATATAATTGTTGAATCACTATGTTGTACATCTGAAACTATGATGTGTCAACTGTATTTCAATTTAAAGCTTAATAAAAAGGAGGATACCCATTGGTCACCAGTAGCAGGACTATGTGGAATATTTGGTGAAGAAGCTGGGGAGGTGGAAGGGGTTCTCCCAATCAAAGCAGCATGCAGTTGGGCGGTCCACAGGACCTTCAAGAGAACACATACATAGGCTCCACAATTGGACAGAAACCTCACAAATGCCCTCAATGCCAACAAGTGATCCACAAAAGCAATACTACGTAACAGTTACACAAGATGGTTTCTATCTCCCAAATTACCCTACACACACACACACACAGCATGACAACTAGAAGTGAGGGGGGTAACATATGTTCCTAACCAGGCGCCCCCTCAATTGCTAGATCCAAAAGTTGGAAAAATGAAACCTATCACATCGCCTCCCCTCCTGAGATCCCCCAGCCAGTGGGGGCAACACAGTAGGGTAGATTTGAATCAGATAACAGTAATACTAATCATCCCAAGAACACATAGCATTTGTTTGCCAGGCACTGTTCTAAGTGGCTTACAGAGCTTAATTTCATCCTCAGAAGGAGGTAGACACTAGTGTCCTTATGCTCCAACTCAGGAGTCCATCCATGTTCTTAAGCACTACTCTCTACTAAAGAAAAAGTCAAGCTCTAAACAGGCAGAACTAGACTTATTAACTAAAAACCACTGGGAAGCAGACCTGCCCAAGATGTCCTCAGGAGACAAGAGGGAGACTAAATAGAAACAGGGGCTATGGATGAAAAATGAGACAATTCCATACTGAACAGAGACTCTTGAAATCGTCACATCTCAGCCTACACAGAAAGTTGGCAAAATGGGCTTTCCCAGTCCTTACCTTGTTCTTGCCATCCCAACAAATGCCAGGTCTTGGGTCACTTCTTGCTGACACTCCTATCCCAGCCAGGTCTCCTAAAACCTACCACTTAGATGACACCTGTCAGTCACCTTTCTCTGGAGCCCCATTCTCTCCACTCTGTCTAATCAAGACCTCTCCTCCCCTCAAACTGCTCTACCCTCTCACCTAAAGCTCTTACCCTTATTACTTTAAATCTCCAGTTTCCTTTTTCTCCACCCCCCCCCCAACCTTAAGAACTCCAAGTTTACTATCCATTGCTCTATACTACAAAACAATATAGAACTAGAAACTAAGATTTGGAGGTCAGAAGAAATGCCTCAACCTAGATCCAACTCTGGAACTCAGCAGAATTCATGAACAATAAATAAGAGCCCCCCCCCAAAAGACCCCTCTTAAGACCCACGATTTCAGGCAGACACTGCAATTCCCTTAACTTTTATGGTTGTATCAGAAGCAAATTTCCCCTGAATAGTGGGTGTGCCTTACAGCACATCTCTAATACATAAAAGATCCAGCTCCTCAGACTCAGATTGTATTTACACGAAGAATATAAAAATTAATCTCCCCAAACCCCCAGACATGCACGCATGTACACACACACGGTGTTTATTTTTAGTTAAAATATGTACACATTCTGGGAAAACTTTATAGGAATTACAGTTTATTTACCACCACTTGGAACAGAAAAGCTTGTCAAGTCTTCTTAAAGAGAGACCACCACCTCCCCCCCCCCCCCCCCCGAGATACTATAGAAATTGGCTTTTGTTTCAAAACCATTCTTCTGAGCTGCTCAGTACCCATATTCCCCTCCAATAACCTTTGTTACAGCTCAGGACTGAAATCTGTATATGGTTTCTAACTCAGGACATGCTCGGGGAGTTTGAATTTGCATGATCACATCAGGAGATGTTTCCTGTAAGGACATGTACTGACCTCATGGCATATTTTCATTAATGCAACACTAAAATTTTCCTGCAGTGCCGATTCAGCTTTGTCCATTAGAAAACAGGTCACTTGGCTGCCCTACTGAGCTCCTCCACAATCAGTCATGGAGAAGGCAGAAATGACTCAGCATTCAGCATGGACTAAAATGGTCCAGAAATCTGTTTTCCAAGGAGAATGCCAGTCCCTGATAGCTATGCTTAGACTTTTTAACAATACCTACAGATAAGCACATTCTAACATCATTATGGAGCTATCAACTAGAGCCAAGAACTTAAAATTTGTTATGCATTGGGCACATGGTATTTCGCTTTCCAAATATTAAGTTCTATATGCTTCATCATAAACAAGGTAGACATTAAAATAAATTAAAATAAATCGGCAGTATCACCTTAATTGTACCACACAGTAAATATTGAGCACTGCATCCCACATCTAACAAATAGTGTTGCCAGTTTAGCAGAAAACTTTAACTTTCCAATTTTGCTATGTAACTACTGTTTCTTAGGCTCTAAGGAAAAAAAAAAAAAATGTAAGCCCTACTATGCCTGTCAGAATAGGAGTCTGCACAGCAGGCCTGAACTGCTAAAACTCTAAGAAAAAAATCTTGAATACATTGAACATCTCCCTGTGATTTTTTGAGCCATGCAATGCATTGTTCCCTCTATAAGCTATCCAAGCCTCAGCTCTGATGGGATAGTATTCTTGCTGTTATGACACAACTCAGCAAATGACACGAAAGGCATGCAAATATGTCTATATATAAAAGGAGCATTTATAAACACTTTGATTTTAAGTCATTTTCACAAATTTTGATCCACATCCTATAACATCCCTGAAGACTGTGATTTTCTGAAAATGACAGTTTATGCCAGTTGAGAATTATTAGCAGACATTAAGAAAAAATGTGAGTTAAAAATCTTATGATATTTAGAAAGTTGTTTTACTGCTGTGTAGTAAATATGCACTATATATGAAGAAAGATTAACTTACTGGATAGTCACTACAGTTCCATTAACATTACAAAGCAATGGAGTGACTGACCATTAAAAGTTGTCAGTTTAGAAAAAAGGAGTATAGCTATGTCAAAAAAAAAAAAAAAAAACCAACCTATTACATACATTCTGGGGTTCTCTTCCAGGTTACAATTATGTATCCTTCTTAAATCATTCTTAACTAGTTTGTAATTTAATGATCAAAATAGGTAACAAGCCTTTAGACCACACTAAGCATGTCTTCTTCCATGGCAAAAATATTTAGACAGCATCTCTCTCTAGAAGATGTCCCATCAGAAGACTGAAAGCTGCTCCAGCTCCTAGCAGCTCTTAGAAGTCACCTGTAAAAACAGGAATCTAGAGGGTCCCAAGTCTTCATCTCTTTATAAAAAGACACGGGCTTCCAAGTAAGCTTGCATGCTTGAAGAAAGTTTCCAAAGCCAAAATGGGTTCATAAGCACTTGGAGTGGTGTAGTCGAATGTGTGGTTAGCCTTATTGCTCCCCCTCATTCACCTTTTATCTCCTCCCACCCCAACTCCAACTTACCACCATAGGCTGCATCAAGGTAATTAGAGATAAATCAAATACCTGACCCTAAAAACCTCTGTCCCCTACACCTCCCTTACCAGGATGACTTACTAGAACCATTTTGCTACTTAACCAGGATGGCTTGAGTCACATTTCTGAAGTTAGAATTTTCATTTGAGCTAAGTGAAGTAAGTCAGTCAGAGAAAGACAATTATCATATGATCTCACTGATATGAGGAATTTGAGAAACAAGACAGGATCACAGGGGAAGGGAGGGAAAAATGAAACAAGACGAAACCGGAGGGGGAGACAAACTATAAGAGACTCTTAATCTCAGGAAACAAACTGAGGGTTGCTGGAGTGGAGGGGGGTGGGAGGGATGGGGTGGCTGGGTGATGGACACTGGGGAGGGTATGTGCTATGGTGAGCAGTGTGAATTGTGTAAGACTGATGAATCACAGACCTGTACCCCTGAAACAAATACATGTTAATTTAAATTTTTTTTCATTTGAGAAAATTCAAAAGATAAATTGATAGTACAATCAGACATAGAACATTTAGTTCTCAAAGCTATGTAAAATGCTTAAAGAATGAGATTTCAAAGTCATTCTATCTTCCTTTGTATTATTGAAAAATGGTAAATTGTTGATACCTGTTGTTAAATAAGATACCTGCCCCTTATTTTTGACATTAAAACATCTCCTGAAAAATGTTCCCTTTCAAGCAAGTTTTTTAGATCATTTAAATATCCTTTCAAAAGTTTAATATGTTTATGTTCATATCAGTATAATATATATAATGTATATATAGTAATATATAGTATTATAGTAACATATAGTATTATTATAATAGTAACATAGTATAATAGTATATACAGTATAATATGCAGTAATACTAGTAATACCATATGTAGTAATGTAGTATTATATATATTATATATAGTATATTATATATATATAATATATATATAGTAACACTAGGGTACCTATGCTAAGCTTGAAAAAATATTCTTTTCTCACAACAGTTTATATATAGTGAGGTGGGTGAGAAAAAGGATTTAAAACGTATCACCAGAAATTATAAACTTATCAGAATTAGAACTGAATTACAGTATGAGTTTTGAACAAAACTGCCACTTCTGAGCAGGAAGTACAAAACACATTAATTCACAATTAACTCCATATATAAACATTTGAAGAGAAATCTAATACAGCGTTCAGTTTATCTAAAATTTCACACAACTCACGAGTTCTAGGATTCAAGATTATGTCCATCTTCTACAGGATATTAAAATAAAAATTCATAGAATAAGAGCTTAATTTCCACCTTAAACCTTCCAAGATCTAGAAAATGGAGAAATTGCTAGCGACAGAAACCCTATAGCCCTAAGCACCAGATTATTTTAAAAGAAATGTGTTTACTATTTATTAGTGAGTGCAGGAGTGGGTCAGTCCAGGGGTCCATATGCCGGTAAACACGGTCTCTCTCCTCTCCATTGCGTTCACTATAATTAAGTGGACTTTCCCAACAAGGGGAGAAGGAGATTAATGACAACTTCAAGCTCATAGCTTACCAGTTCAGCAAGCCCAGTAGAAATAGAGCACCTTTTCCTGATACTGCCAAAGATCCAGGGAGAACTCGGATTCAGATAGGGCAGGAGTTGTAGGCAGATCTGTCCCACCCAGGCCACGTGGACCAAGAGCAAGCAAAGTATAATCCTCCAAAGACAAATCAGGCCCTGCTACCACTAAACAGGCAAAAGCAGCTAATTTCCCCTCCACGAAGCCTTTCAAGAATAGACTACTCACACATCAGCGAGCGCCTCCTGAAGCTGGAAATCCCCAACCACCTCATCTGGCTGACTGTGACTCTTCCACTCCTTCCAGAAGGCCAAGGCCGAGTTCAGTCTGGCCACGGGGTGTTCTACCCTCAGGAATGGCGGAACTCCGAGCCTATCACCTGCTTCTGGAAGAACTGAACTGTCCCCGTGCATTAGCAGCGCATCAGATACCTTTCAAGCCCAGGCTCCAACAAGGCAGCCGCGAGAGGGGAGCAGGACCGGGGTGCTCCCGGCCCCTGCTGTCTTCCACCAGTACCTAGTAAGCACCCCTCTCCATGTTCCACTTCGAGGCCTCCGCAGGTATGGTGGCTCAGATCGTGTCGGGCCAGGAAGCTGAGCTGCTTCCTCCAGAGCCATGCCCGCGTGCCCGCACGCTTCCCACGCCCGCGTGCGAGAGCAGGCTAGGAATTCCTACAATACCTGGATATTAAACAAACAACATGAAAAGTCCCAAAGGATTAAAATCAATCTCCTGCATCTATCAAGACAAAGAACAGAAGCTTCAATCAGCCACACAGCAGAATACGGAGAAGACTGTTTTTACAGAAAAATACAGACCTTACTTTCTAGTATCCCACAAAATGCAAGGATTTAAAGGTTCTCACATCTAGGAATTCACATCTGAAAGGCCCAGCCACAAGAATTAATTCCAGTAAGAAATTATCTGTAGATTTCTGTTGGTTATTAATTATAAATTACAACTGCCCAAAGACATTTCTTCTGTTGCCTTTAGCTGTTAAGTTATATTATTTAACTTGTATTATTTACTTTTGCACATATTTTAAGACAAGCACTATGCTTGACCTATCATTTTTCCCTCATGGAATGCTGTCTATTACAATATCATTTAGGCATTTGTTATTTAATATTTATTGATCTGCCTTGGCATTTAATATTCTAAGAAAAAGATCTGGTTCTCTTTTCAGTTTTTCTTCATTAGGCCCTAGGAAGAAAAGAAACTACATGGGGAAAGGATCAAAGTTTGTAAGTGTAGGCATATCTGCATTTCATTATTTAGATATTCTCCAGAAAAATAAAATGATTTCTTTCTCTTCAATTTGCACATTTGTTGCTTAAAAGTTTGTGGGCTGCTTACAACACAAATACAAAAACTGAATTTTTAAGAGAAATAATGCATTCTTACTTCTTGGTAAATCACTTTATAGTATTGGGACCAAAATGCAAATGGTAGTCATTTGCTATAAATGGTTTCCATCAAGATAACAAAACTATAAAACATCCTCTTTCATTTTTTGGTCAAATCTTTTTATAATATATACCTAGCACCGTTAAGATACAGTGTTATTATTTAGCCTATTATTTGTACTCCTAAGTATTTTGCAGATGCTTCATTATGCTTTTCTAAAACTCATTATTACCATTTTCTCATTTGAATCAATTGAGATATTTCTCTATTTAGGAGACTAAGTTTAGATCAATGAGGCTATGTCTAATTATTCTAATTCACTTGTGATCATTGAGACTATGTTGAATAATATACCACAAATTACCAAAACAACCTTATTACAAGTCAAAAAGTTTGTCAATCTATATTAATATAGGTTGAACTTTTCATACTAGTCTAAATGGAAGACCACATTCCTAGCTGATCTGTTGATAATATTAACATCAATTCAAGTGACCACATTTATTTATTTATTGGCTCCTACACCAGCTTGAAACTTTACTATTAGAGAATTTGTCGTTCAAGACCTTGAATAATGGGAGCAGGATGGGGACAAGGGGGAGATGGAAGAACCTCCAGGAACATTTGGGGAGAGGGGGGGAAATGTCCCAAAAGGGGAGTTGAGGCCACACCAAGTATTCATACCCTCCCTTAGGAAAACCCTCACTGCTCCTTCATTTATATCCATGAAAAGCAAGCACAAATAGCCAATGCTCAAGAATCAAAGGTGGTAGTCAGGAAAACAAACATCACTGTAGTACCAACCTGCCCCACCTCCCAGACCTCAGCCCAGGGTGGCAGAGGGAGTAGTGGCTAGTGAGGGGTAAGAAGTGGTTTTACTGTACCTATGTTTGGATGCCTTTGGATGCTCACAGTAAAAGTGGTGGACTTCCTCTGGGGGCGGGGGAAGGGGATAGCACGTGAAAAATGGAATTACCATCATGTTAAACTTTACTACACATTTTAACTTCCTTTCCATTAAAATATTACATGGGGTAATAAGAATTTAGATAGGTAGACCGACACAATCTTTAAAAACAATACCTTTTCGGGCGCCTGGGTGGCTCAGTTGGTTAAGTGACTGCCTTCGGCTCAGGTCATGATCCTGGAGTCCCCGGATCGAGTCCCATATCGGGCTCCCTGCTCAGCAGGGAGTGTGCCTCTCTCTCTGACCCTCCCCCCTCTCATGCTATCTCATTCTCTCTCTCTCAAATAAATAAATAAAAATCTTTAAAAACAATACCTTTTCGAGTAGGTCCTAGGAAACTTTAAGCTTGTTTTTCCTTCCCCTTACCAAATAGTACCACTTATTATAGTCCTGTGCATTGTTCTGCACCAGAAAGTTGAGCAGTTGATAAGTTCAATCAAAACTCTTATTTTCTTTTGATTATATTAGTCTCTAATCAACAACTATACATAGGGTATTTAAATAAATTTGATTAGAACTCTAAGGGTCATAATCTGTGAATCATATTCTTAGGTTACTTCCAAAATTTGGTAAGTGCAAGTAAGAGTTAAACACTGAAGTGTACTTTTTAAATATCACCAGAAAATGCCCCAGTGAACAACTGGACACCATGAAAAGCCATAATATTATTTTGTATAAAAAGGAAACAACAGTACAGTCTTCTGATTTGGCCTTTAATGGTAAAGTAATGTAGATTACAGAGGAGCATTCCGATAGGTATGAGAAAAAGGAATCAGGTCATTTATTCAAAAAGTTATTTGAAGCACATTCTATTCCATATGGCTCTTCCAAGGAAATCCTAAATTTGTTTTTGTTTTAAGATTTTATTTATTTGACAGAGACAGACACAGTGAGAGAGGGAACACAAGCAGGGGGAGGGGGAGAGGGAGAATCCTGCGGAGCAGGGGGCCCAATACAGGACTCGATCCCAGGACCCTGGGACCATGACCTGAGCCAAAGGCAGATGCTTAACGACTGAGCCACCCAGGCACCCCGGAAATCCTAAATTTGAAGAGAGCAGCCCATTCATTTAGGTGGCTTTCAACACATTTAGAAGTTGTACATCAAGAAGTTCCCTAAGAAGGCTTTTAATTTTTAAACCAAGTAGTTTCCCTTTATTAGCTGCCACCAGAATACTAATGATAAAATCTGAAATTTACTATGCACCAAGAACTCCACTAATGTACATGTTGTGTAAGTAGTTGCAACAGAGGCTGTGTGATCTGCAAAGCCTTAAATATTTACTATCTGGCTTATCCCGCTGGAAAAAAAGTTTGCCAACCCCTGACCCAAACTAAAGCGAATGATTGTTTTAAGCTCTTCCCTGCTTCATTGCTGTGGTTAAATGTTGGCTTATCCTTGGGCGCCTGGGTGGCTCAGTTGGTTAAGCGACTGCCTTCGGCTCAGGTCATGGTCCTGGAGTCCCGGGATCGAGTCCTGCATCGGGCTCCCTGCTCAGCAGGGAGTCTGCTTCTCCCTCTGACCCTCCCCCCCCCTCATGTGCTCGCTCGCTCTCTCAAATAAATAAATAAAAATCTTTAAAAAAAAAAATTTTGGCTTATCCTATTATTGAATAGTCAAAAATCTCAATATTTAAATTCTACAGCTCAAATCTACTTACTAAGAATCGACAATCTCCTGTCAGCTGTCATAAATCTTACAATGCTAAGAAAGATATTTATACACAGTCCCTTCCCTTCTGTATTGTAAACCTACTTTCTAGGGACTCTTACATTGCACATCTCATCTGACTTTTATAAAGAAGGTATACGACCGCCTTGAAACTATCCCAGCTGTTTCCAATTACCTAACAGAGCAAATGATTAGCCAATCAGACATTATAAAATCTATTTTTCATCTATGTAGCTAGTAAGTAAAACTCTAAAATTTTGTCCCTAATCTCACTGAAAGACTATAGACCATGTTTGTTCCATAAAAGATGGTGGTTTGTGGGCCAACAAGCCCTCAGAAGAGACCAGCACTAAAAGAAACCTTTTAAGGGACTGAGGTAGCACATTGGGCAGGAAAATGTGCAGTAGCTGTTTATAATCTATTTATCCCCTTCATCTGAGCAATTGAAAAACTCCTACAGCTGCTTGCCTAGCCATCTATTTCTTTTCCCTTTTCCTTGTTTTCCTCTAGTCTCCTGGGGATGGGGGGGGGGGGTAGGAGTAGAACCAGATTATCAGAAGAAAAAGCAAGAGAATATTTCATTCAGGGGCACCTGGGTGGCTCAGTTGGTTAAGCGACTGCCTTCAGCTCAGGTCATGATCCTGGAGTCCCAGGATCGAGCCCCGCATCAGGCTCCCTGCTCAGCGGGGAGTCTGCTTCTCCCTCTGACCCTCCCCCCTCTCGTGTTCTCCCTCTCATTCTCTCTCTCAAATAAATAAAATCTTTAAAATTTAAAAAATATTTCATTCAATTCCTTCTCTGCTCACACCCAGCCCCCCCACCCCCGCCCTGTCCTAAAAGCTAACACTGCCATGTGTTTTGCTGTGAAATAAATTACAAACTCAACATAAAAATATCACAAAAAGCAGCAAAATGTCCTGCAGACTTCAAGCCACATGCATTATGTTGTCTCACTGATTAATACAAAGCCTAAAGACTAACATATAGAAGCAATTCAGTCCAAACCAAAAGGAAATCATACCGTTTTCAAACAGGAATGTTAATAAAGATGGAAATCCTGACCTATAGGTCAAGGGTGTTGTCAGTATTCCAATTACAGTTTGGGTCAAGGCAGGAAGAAACGAGGTAAAAAGGAGGACAGCACATAGATTAAGAGGTTACTGGAAGAACTACTGAAAATGTGGCATGATCTTCAGGAGGAATGACCTTTACCTCTGGCAATAAAGAAGTCTTTGGGGACTTTAGCAAAGATCCTTTCCACAGAGCAAAGGGAGTAGAAGGTGGATATCCACACCCTCTGGGAAATAGAAGTAGAAACAGACTCTTCAGAGCCAAAGGACAAAGATAAATAAAAGAATAAAGCTTGGAAGCATAAAAACCCGAGCCTCCTTTGTGTCCATGTTTCATACTTTCCTATCCCCCTGCAATACAGTAGCCCTAATTAAAAGCAGTAATTAAAAGAGGGACAGAGAGGGAGGGTGGACAGAGGAAAGAAAAGAAGGGGAGGCGGCCAGGGGCAGGTGAAGAGTATGAGCAAGAATGAGCTGGATATTCAGAGTAGAAGACAGAAATCTGGCTGGAAAACAGACGGGTTTGGGAAACCAACCCAGTAGAAAAGAAAGTGTAGAGAGAGGGAGAAACAGCACTGGGGAGTCAGAAGGATAAGAACCAGGGAACAAAGGGAGGGATCATAGGGCATGAAAAAGAACAGAGAACTACCATGGAGAATTAATCCCCAAAAGGAAGCCAGGAGGAGGAAATAGACGCAAAAATAAAAGCGATTAACCCCAAAGCAGGTTAGGTTTGTTGACAAACTAGGATGACAAAATGCTAGTTTTTTAAGACACCCACAGAAATTTAAAAACCACAGTGAAACCTATTTGAAATTGTATTTCATTCAAGAGGGAAGGGATACTAAGATTTTAGGCTCTGGATGTTGAGGAGAGGATTAGGGTAAAGCGAAGATTTGGAGTACAGATTGTATAAATTCCAGAGTCAGGAAAAGAAACCTCTTTCAACCTAACTGTCTATTCAAGGACAGTTACAGGAAAAAGAATCATCAAATGTCCAGAATGCTGTTCTTTTTTTTTTTTTCCTCAAAGATTTTATTTATTTGAGAGAGAGAGAATGAGAGAGAGCACGAGCGGGAAGAGGGTCAGAGGGAGAAGCAGACCCCCGGCTGAGCAGGGATCCCGATGCGGGACTCGATCCAGGGACTCCAGGATCATGACCTGAGCCGAAGGCAGCCGCTTAACCAACTGAGCCACCCAGGCGCCCCAGAATGCTGTTCTTTTAACATGCTCTAAGGTAGAAAGCATATTTACTAGTCAGTCCACCTGCCACAAGAGAGAGCATGAAAAATCGCACTATGTTCCTGTGTGCCCAGCACAAAGGGTTCATTAAATATTTATTGATAGAATGAACTCATCTTTATTATTGCTGTGAAATAAATATCATGGGTTAAAGGACATTTGAAATCCCAATTCAGAGTTGTAAGAGGCAACTAAATCTTTCTGAAGCTGTAACAGGGTCAGAGCTAAGATATTGCTTAAAAAGAACTTTGACTTGAACTACCATATGTAGGATTCTAAACACTTTATATCTCATTTAATCTTCCCAGCACACCTGCAAAACAGCAATTCTCTCCAATCAACAGTTTAAGAAACTAAGGCTCAAAGAATTTTAGTGTAACCCCCACTAGCCATTGAGGGCCTTTGAGTAATGGATCTTGTCTACCAGAGAATAAATTCCACAAGACCAAGGGTTTTGGCCTAATTTGGTCTCGCTGTCTCCTCCTAGATCAATGCCTGACACAAAGAAGAAACTAGACAAGTATTTACTGAATGAATGAATAAGTAAATGAATGCCTATGTATGATCAAACAACTGACTACGGCTGGGGGAAATAAAATACATAGCCTTGCCAACTGATCTCATTTTAAATTCATGACGGTTAACCTCCTAAGTAGGCTCCTAGCCTTGACATAGCAATCCAAGCTTTTTCAGTCCCTTTTATATATATATATATATATATATATATATATATATATATATATATATTTTTTTTTTTTTTTTTTACTGAAAACCATGAGTCAGGATGAGATCACTTCAAATAAGCATAGGGGAAAAAAAAAAGATCTAATGTTTACAAGTCTGAGAGATCAGGGAAAAAACTAAAAATTACTCTAAGAGAAGCTAGTGAGTCAGGGCAAGACTTTAGAGAACATGGGATCCCCAAAGCAAAGACAACGCAGTATTTCAACAAGAGGATAATTAGTTGGTTTCTCTAAGAAACAGATGTGCATGCAGAAGGTTTACTGGGGAGGGCTCTCAGGATCAGCACCTGTAAGGAACAGGGAAACAGGATAGCACAGAGGGCTTGACTAACCTTACAGGGAGCTCAGAGGCTGGGATAGATAGTCTGTAAATATTCCCCCACCCCCCTTGAAGCAACATGCCTGCATCTACCAGTCATTGGATTCAGCTGGTCTCAGGGCTGTACCTGAAACTCCTCCTCCTTCACCCTCTATTGTCTAGATTCACCTTACCCTAGGAGTTAACACCAAATTCCCCTCCGGTCACCAGACTAACAATTACGGTCTCCATACAATCCGGCCAGAAAAGTGCTGGGTCCACTGAGAGAGGAAAGGGACTCTCTGCAAGACTTAGCCACATGCTTCCTCTTCCGTATACACCGTACCAGTCTAAGTTTGTGTGCAGTCTACACCACTGACAACTGCTCACTCAGCCCTCACCTTGAGAGTTTATGCCATCAGATGGTACTACCTATTCTACCTCCTTGTAATGGTTATAGACAGGATCTCTCCTTGAGGCCTGCTCAGTCCTTGGGGATTTTGGCTTCTGGGCTCAATATCATTCTTTCCAATATTTTTATCCTAATTCTTGAGTTCAATATCCACAAAGATTATTTCAGTTCCTGGACCTCTCTTTTCCAAGGACATGCACTCACATGTTCATACCCTAGAGCTTATCAATACCAAAAACAAACTGTACCCCCTCTACCTCAACCAGAGAAGCAGAACCACTGAAAATTTGATAAGTCAAACAGAATTGGGAGCTGGGTACTGACCTTCAGTTAGGCTCTTATCTTCATGTCCAATGCTAGAACCTGAAGTCCACAGGGCAGGCAGTTAAAAAGGAAGCTGAATATAAAATGGAGAAAAAACAAATTAGAACCCACAAGGACAGACCAGAAGCTGTGTCAGACTCTCATCTCCTCCAAACTTACATTGGGCATTCTGCTGGAGACACTGACGCCCTTCATGAGGGAGTGAAACACATACCTGACCCAGGGGCTAGAGAAGCTGAAGGAGGATCCAGGAGTGCTGTGTTGGCAGTTTCTGGACACTGCCCCACAGCAATGAGATAAGCCAGCAAACAGGCAGCAGCGTACATGAGCTACAAAAGCACCCACTCCATTCTTGACCAAAAAATAAAAGGGCCGCTGCTCTGCTTCCACCCTCCCTAAATACAAACACACTGGAAGGCAATCTGGGTAAGGTAGTTCAGTTGGACCAAATTGGCTCCTGGCAAAACTACCATCCCCCACCCTCCATAGTTTTAATTTCAACTATAGCACTCTCTGGCAACCAGCTACTCTCTTTCCAGCTCATTCCTTCTAGGAGTCTTCCAACAGTTCTTTGTTCCCACTCCAAAGGGTCCAACAATCCAAGGTGCTTCACAGTCACTCTATCCTCACTTTCCTCTGTACCCAGTTCATTATTAGAATCCCTCCCTTGCAGAAACCCGTATCTCACTTTCCTCTCTCTCTTTTCATCATGCTCACCTGCTAAAACACCCCCCCACACACACACTCCGCTTATCGCCTGCACCTGCACTGCTGGACTATTACTGCAAAAAACACATAACCATTCTGATAGACCTTACTTTAAACTACTTTGAGTTCATTCTCCTCAAATGAATTCCTAGTATTCTCCAGCAGCCCTACTATATTTCCCTAGGACACACAGGTATACCTTCCGCATTTCACACTTCGCCTTAAATTTTAAACACATCCTCCCCCGCTTCACACTCTGCTCATGACCTTGTTCCTATTTGTATCTGTTATCTGCTGCTGCATAATAAAACATACTAAAAGGTAGTAGTTTAAAACAAAAACCATGATTTAACTCAGCATTCTGTGACTTGGTAATCTAGGTGGGCTTACCTATTCCTATCTGGGTTCACTCACAGGTATGAGCCTCAACTGAGGTGGCTGGGAAGGCAGAGACAACTGGGGCCCCCTTTCCACATGGATTTTCATTCTCCATCATAATTCCTAGAACAAGAATGGAAGCTTCGAGATTTCTCAAGGCCTACGGTTAGAACTGGAACACTATCACTTCTGCAGCATTCTGTGGGACAGAGCAAATCACAGGTCCAATTTAAAGAGTTGTGGAAGCAGACTTGACCTCTTGATGACAGGGCAATTTGTGGCTATATTTAGAAGCCACCCCACTGTTTTATTACTCCTGAAAAGGCCAGTGGATCACAAATAAGGACAGAAAACAAAAGAAACACCATATCCATATTTTTTACTTTACCTATTTTTATCAATATTCTCATACAAATACAGATTATCAAAATTTGTTTAATATTTGTGCTATTGTTGGGTGCCTGGGTGGCTCAGGTGGTGAAGCGCCTGCCTTCAGCTCAGTTCATGATCCCAGGGTCCTGGGATAGAGTCCCACATCAGGCTCCCCGCTCAGCAGGGAGCCTGCTTCTCCCTCTCCCTCTGCCCCTCCCCCTGCTCGTGAATGCTCGTGCGTGCTCTCTCTCACTCATGCTCTCTCTCCCTCAAATAAATAAATAAAATCTGAAAAAAAATATATTTGTGCTATTGTTCTTTTTTTGGCTTTAAATATTGATTGAATTACACATTAAATGTTCTCCGACAGGGATCAGGCCAAATACAGACAGTGAATAAAACTTTTGTAAATGAAGTTTTATTGGAACACAGCCATGTTCATTCATTTCTGTAAATCTATGGCTGTGTTCACAAGACAAAAGAGGAGTTGAATAGTTGCAACAGTATAGCCCATAAAGCCTAAAATATTTATCTGGCCTTTTACAAAATAAATTTGCCAATTCCTGCTCGATGGCATCATTTTTCCATCTCTGAAGTAAGCCTATTGATTCTACAGAATTCGAGCAGACATCATGTCCATTATTCAAATCCCAGTGGTTTTTGCAAAAGAACTACCTCAACAGTGCCACACTTTAGAGACTCAACCTTTGTGTTCCAAGAAATTTCTTGGTAGGCTTTTCAGATGCTGCCACATAACATGAAATATTTATTCCATATTAACAATAGAACCAAAAATCCCCTGCAAAGAACACTTAGTACAGCCACCTCTTCAAATACCACTAGACCTGAGTAATGCATAAGACCATCTTTTACTTCATCAAACCATTAATCAAACATAAAAGAGTAACACTTAGATATGGTTCTTAAGCATTGCTGTACTTCAGAATCATCTGGGGAAGTTACTAACGGGCTGATTCTCAAGCCCCATCCCTCAGAGACTCTAGTCCATTAAGTTTGAAGGACAGCCCAGGAACCTACATTTTTGACAAGCACTGCACTGATTTGATGCCGGTGGTCTAGAGACCTCACTTTGAGAAACTCTCAACTAAATAGGGTGAGGAACCAGAAATAAATACGGCTTAATTAACCATTGCTTTTACTGCCTTATTTTCTTCAAAAAAAACAAAAACAAAAACAAAAACAACTCAGTATCCCCATAGGTTACCAGGTAAATAATTAGTAATACATCATTTCCTTAGAAGTTTTACCAGGATTCAAGAGAAAGTAATTGTTAGGCACTTTGGATTCTATTCCAAAGTTACTTTGCTCAACCTCTTATATGGTCTTCCTGATAATATTGATTATATCTATATTTTGCCAGCATTTTTAAATCATCAAAACTAAAAATAATAATAATAAAATAAAATAATCAAAACCATTGGAACTTTTTGGCAATTTGGAAGGCACTCCTCTCTTTCCCCCCTCTCCTTAGAACCCTATTCCAATACAATTTGCTGAGATTTTTCTTAAAAACAAAACAAAACAAAAAACGATGTAATGGAAAGAGAATTGAAATTAAAAGACCGAGATGTGACTCATCTGTGTATGCAATCTCAAAGCAAATTTCTCACTTGTAACATGAGGGGATAATACTAGCTACTTTTTGCTATACCTTACGTATTTGACAATGTGTCATATTCTGCTCTGTACATTCATGTCAAGACTTTAAACATCAGTTTCAAGTGTTCACATCTATACTTATTTGGGGAATGAAGTGGATTAAGGACGTTCTCCTGTTGCCACAGATATTGTGCTATCTTTAGTAGATACTTAAATAAAAAAATAGGAAACCATACTTCGAATTGACACCCATTGGAGGCAATGTTATTTTTTTCCCTTTGAAATTCATGAATACATGGAAAGTTACATTTCATTACAATTCAATTTTATGTGACTATATCACTGGAATGTTGCTAGTGAAATGTAATGGTGGTTTAGGCCATCGGTTCACCTATGAATAACTGAGATGTCTTAGCTGGATGAATTCTTATTCCATGTTGACTATTTCGCTACTACCATAAATAACGTTCAGGCAGAGCTACGTGGAGGAAAATGAAGACTTTTTGCAGTCCTTTTGATAGCATAGATATGGAAATGCCCAAAATTGTTCTCCTTTTTTATTATTTTGCATTTATATAGCACCTTCAGTGTAACTTAAAACCGGTAAAAATTGGAGGCAATGAGTTGATGCCTGAGAGAACCTTAATGGAACAGGACCCAGAATGGAGCAGAGAAGAAAAACAATGCTCCTGTGATTATGACTTTATAAACAAATCCAATTGCTTTTTGCAGTGTTTTTGGGTTTTTTTTTTCCTATTTGTATACCCATATGCAGAGATGCAACAGTAAGCCCTGCAGTTTCCAGCAAAGGCATCAAATAGCCTACATGTCAAAGAGACAAAGGAATGATAGGCTCTTGAAAATGATAGTGAATATCACCAACTCAGAGGCCACAGTTTTCTGAGCAGCATGTCCCAGGAGCAAATAGAATAACAGCAACAGAAGTAACAGCTTCTTTTTATATTCTGCTTTTTAGCTAGGCACTATCCTAAGTATTTTACACACATTATTTCATTTAATTTCCACAAAACACAAAATCTGATGAGGAAAGTGTCATAGCCCAGTTCTAGTGATGAGAAAACTCATGTTGGAAATTAAAATGCTGGGTCACAGTTACGGTGTCAGAAAGATGCAGCGCCCATGAGCAGATCTATGTTTGACCCCAGGTGTAACCTCACTCAGGCAAGTAATGACTTTCCTCCTCTAGAGGATTCACTCTTCATCTTTCCCACTCTCCAACCCAGTATCACACCTCTCCAGAGGCTCAGTGGCTTGTTTCTGAACTATTTCTATTAAGAGCCCATCAAACTCCTTAGCACATAGTAGGTTCTTAGCAAATGATTGTTCTTTGCCTTTTCTCCTCACTATGAATAATTACTCTTCTGTCTGGCTCAACTCTCTGCTGTCTAAAACGGAAACCACATGGCTGATAAACATACACCCAGTATAAACTGATGAAAACAATATTCATGTGTGTATCTTGGTATGTTCACATTTTAACATGGGACTCCTGAAAACACAGTACTCAGGATCCATTTCAGACTCTGTGACAGGCTAGTGGTAGAGATGTTTGAAGGTAGGATCTTCTTAGAGTGACCAACTATCCCAGTTTGCCCAGTCTGAGGAGTTTCCCAGAACATGGGACTTTCAGTGCCATGATCGGACCATCCCAGGCAAACCAGGGTCACCCTACCCTAACTCCTTTGAAATAATTCCAGTGATGTTCCATTAGGGTTAATTCACTAATGTGGAAAAGCCATATATTGCTTTTTCCACCCAAACACATGTACATAAACATTAGCTAAGAATAAACTGAAAATAATGGATGATATTGTAAGTATGTGAAGCGAAAACAAAAATATATGATGCTAAAACATGCTTTTAATATCACTAATCAAGAGGCGCCTGGGTGGCTCAGTCATTAAGCGTCTGCCTTTGGCTCAGGTCATGATCCCAGGGTTCTGGGATCGAGCCCCGCATCGGGCTCCCTGCTCCACGGGAAGTCTGCTTCTCCCTCTCCCACTTCCCCTGCTTGTGTTCCCTCTCTGGCTGTGTCTTTCTCTGTCACATAAATAAATAAAATCTTAAAAAAATATATCACTAATCAAATTTCATCTTGAAATACTAAAGGGGACCCTAGGACCATGGGAATTCTGTACAATTACATTACACGGTGAGTTTGCATTTTCTTTTTTTTTTCCCTCCCCTTGGGTTGATTTCTATGAAACTTGACTCATTTAAATATTTAAAACTTGTTTGATAAAGATAAACCTACTCAAAACTGAGTTTACTGGCATCACATGTTTCCACAGGCATACTTACTATCTCATGACATAAGGAGGAGCTCATGAGACTAAGGAGGTTATTTATTTACTTTGACCAAAATGTTCAGTGATTTGTATTTCAAGATACACTGTAATATTGAAACATTGTTTATAATTTCAGATGTTAGAAACTAGTCAAGATTTTCTCCATAGATAGTTACCCTTAAGACTTTATAGTATCTGTGTCCTATGTCTTCTAGAAATTCTGGTTTCATACATTATGTTCAATGAAATGGGAAATACAAATAACTTTTTAGATTAAGGCAATAGGCAATAACAGTGTAATTTTTGTCTGAACTTTCTTGAACTACTTTCTCAGGAAAACAATACCTGGTGGCATTTAGAACATAGTTTTTTATAGACCCAAGTTGCTAGGAATAACAAAACACAAGCAATATACTGAGGAAATTTCATGTCCAATTTAAATAATAAAAATATCCAAACACATTCTAAAATCTTTCTTTTTTTTTTTTTTTTTTTTAAAGATTTTATTTATTTATTTGAGACAGAGAGAATGAGAGACAGAGAGCATGAAAGGGAGGAGGGTCAGAGGGAGAAGCAGACTCCCTGCCGAGCAGGGAGCCCGATGCGGGACTCAATCCCGGGACTCCAGGATCATGACCTGAGCCGAAGGCAGTCGCTTAACCAACTGAGCCACCCAGGCGCCCCTAAAATCTTTCTTATAAAAAGCATTACAGTTTCCATAAACACTTTTCAAGTCCATGAGACTCTCTTTCCTGAGTCTAATGCTAGCTGGGGAAATACTAAGAGAGAGAAAAAAGGAGGAGAAGTAAATAATTTAGCATTTATTAATGCATTTTTTTACACCAAATGATATTGCACCATTGTTCCCAGCTCATCCTGGACCTGAGCATAAGGAAGTGGGAATAGAAGGTCAGGGGAAGGTTAAGTAGGGTGAAAAGTGAAGGGAAGGTGGAAAAATTTTCCATCACTTCTAATCATTCAGGTTGTGGTACCACCTTTTCCCCACCTCAACCCTCCCATAAAGTACTTCAAACCATAAATACTGCAAAGGCAGTACTATGTTATCCATACTAACTGTAAAGAATGGGCCAGGAAAGTGAATTAAAGCATAAAATCATGAAGTTTCTTATAGCTAATACTTCTCTGTATCATTTGATAAGAAACTAAGTTTTTGTAGCAAATTAAATTTTCATCACTATATACTAAATGTTATTATTTATTAGATTTCCCGTGAGTAGGGTTTTTAATTAAACAGTAAATCACTGAAAATTAAATGTAAGCACTTAAGTCTAAAATTAATGGAGTGGGAGCAAAGGGCAAATGATATCAAGAACTCCTTTTATTTCTGTCAAAGGCACATCTTTCCTTCTTTTGGTGAGTTAGTGTACATTATTTCCTCATTCTGTGCTCAGAGATTGAAGCAATGGCAGAAGGAGGAAAATGAAGTGTGAATTGGAGAATAAGCTTACACTTCCATAATGCTGTCCATTTGCCTGCCAGGCACTCTGATAAACACTTTATATGTATTTTCTTTAAAGATTTTATTATTTAGTTGACAGAGAGACAGCGCACGCAAGCAGGAGGAGTGGCAGGCAGAGGGAGAGGGAGAAGCAGGCTCCCTGAGGAGCAGGGAGCCCATTGTGGGGCTCAATCCCAGGATCCCGGGATCATGACCTGAGCTGAAGGCAGTTGCTTAACCAACTGAGCCACCCAGGCGCCCCAACACTTTATATGTATTAATGCAAGTTAATATCTACCTCATTAAAGAATCATCCCATAAGGAAGATAGTATCATTACCCCCATTTTACAGATAAGGACATTAAGGCAACGAACGCTTGAGTAACTTACCTAAGGTGATATATATGTCTAACAAATAGAAGAGCTGAGTTTTCAACACAGACATCCTAGTTTCAGATTCTGTGCTCTTAATTAACCACACTCAAGTCTCTAAGAAAATGGCTATTCACAAGTATAATATCAAATTAAGAGAGTTAAAAAGTAGCAGAAAAATGAGCGATCTAAAGCTACATGGAACTATGTAGATGAATCTTGCAGACACAATATTGAGTAAAAGAAGCCAAACAAAAGAGTACATATTATTCCATTTATATTAAAAAACAAAAAGCAAGCAAAGCAAATCTTTGCTATTAGAAGTTAGGATGGTAGTCACCCTTGAGAATGAGGGGTAAGAACCGGAAGGATATGTGAGATGGGCTTCTGGTACTGTTAAGTCTGTTTTTTGTACCGGGTGTTGATTACGTGGTGTGATAATTTGTGAAAATTCCTCCAGCTATGTCCTTATGATATGTGCCTTTTTCTGTATGTGATTATATTCAATAAAAGGTTTGAAAGAAGGGGAATGGAACTTTTAAAGTCAGCTTAAATAAAGCAGTGAAACCCTCTCCTCACTCATGTTAACTCTCTGGCTGTCGCATTCCAAGGCAGGGGATCCTGAAGTATCATATCCCCATTATACCCTCCCACCTTTCTTTCTCCTTTTTCTCTTTATTTCTCTCTTCCAAAAAAACTAAAAGGAGGAAAGCTATTTTTAGTTTCCTCTACTAAATAATAATTTGAATATCCAGCTTCAATTTATTTGGGATAAAGGGTTACAAAGAAAGTTAAGAAGGACACAATTTCTGACCCATCAATAATTTAAAATGTTGTCAGTGACTAAACAGCTTTTCTCCAAACATCAAGACTGACGGATAAATTTGTCTCAACATCACGACAAGACTCTGTCCTCACTAATGCTGCTCCATCCAGTACCAGAAGGGGAAGAGAGGGAGATCGGGTTAGTGATTGGGCTTTTGTCAGAATTAGGAAGAAAAAGAGAAACCCAGAATCCACATTCTGAAAGGTTAAAAAAAAAATGTAAAAACTCTGATATCTGATTTTCATGGCTTGAAAACTCTCAGAACATTGGTTTCAAGCAGGATGTATATTTCTCCAAACTGCCATATAAGCCTTTTGAGCCTGGGACACCTAATAATGAGAAAAGTAAGGAAGAAAACACACCGCATTCTCAGAGATTGTTTCTAATGGAAACCTAGTTTTGACAACCCTACCACCTGCTTTATATCATTAAACTGAAGGAGACTATGAATAGGAAGGGGGTGGAGGAGAGACATTGCTAATAAAATATTTAAGAACATCAGGAAGAGCCATGTCAGGCTTTTAGTTTACCCAGAAAAAGCATCTTCCTAAAGTATCAGTCAACCAAGATTTACTGTATTAATAAAATCACTTTCAGATTATAAAGGTAGAAAAAATGCACAAAATGCAGACAGATAACCTATTTTTAACGTCTGGAATAAAAAGACAAAATGTCCTAGAAGAAAGGCAATGTCAAGTATCTTGCTCTTGGTGGCTGCAGTATTTACTTTGACCTCATCATTTGCAGGTGATTGGTATTGAATACCAATATTTGAAAATCATCTATGAGCTGTGTTTTAATGGGGCAGGAATATCCACATAATGTTAAAGAAGATTTAGTATCTCTTGAAACAACCAAACAAACAAAGAAGCAGGGATGGCTACATAGTTAAATTCTGAACTACTACCTCCTCTACAATTATTTTTGCTATAGGAGGTGAATGATTGATTGCATATGATGGAATTTACCATCTTTCAAATGTGCATTTTCCTCTTGAACACTGAAATAATGATGGTCCCAGAGACATGCAGATTGCCCAATCTATCAGCATTTTTCTCTATGTTTGACTTTCATTCCTCTGCATTTGATTGCTTCTGAAATAATGGTAGCAGAATTGAAAATACTCTATTCCCTAGGTGATTTTCATTTGTGATAGATAAGCAAATGCAATTTTCCCTATTACAGTAACCAGGGAAAGACACCCCCAGACATCAGCAAGCTCAATAGATCCAGGGGAGGGGATCCCATTGGGTACACTAGCCCACTGAAATGAGAGGGAAATAGAGATTCTGTGCAGCTAGGCAAGCAAAGTTGGTGTTCATCCACACATTCTTAGTGACTGGACATCCTATCTAAGCATTCGGAGTATATGTCATTCTAATTCTGGGGCCTATTTTCTGCAGAGTAAAAATGAGATTAAGTCCTAATCCTGTGCTATGATTTTGTACTAATTTAAAGTGATAGGAGAAGCTTGAATTATCATTTCTGTACATTTGAGTTGTTATCTCCGTCTGACTTTAACTTCCCTACAATGGAACTTCCCTCTACCCTATCCTTCTCCTCACCCACACACCAAACCAGTCAGTTTTGAACAATGGGAAATTGTTTTCTTTATGGCATTTACGATTTATCACTGACTGCGGAGGGGTCTGCGGAGGAAAATTCTTAAGGGTTTTGCAAGAAAATGTGAGCTGTCAGCCTCACTGATCTGCATAAAATTCCTCCTCAAACTATTTTGCTTTTGTTTTGGGTTATTTTAAATGGGGAAGTAACATAAAGGGAAAATGTTTTAAAAGCCCAACCTTAGGCTTCTTTCACTCTATATTTTGTTACATTCTTTTTTTGGCAAGAAAAACTTAATTATGTAAAGTAGTGACAGCTCACCCAGATCTTTCACTAATCCACGGCACAGATAAGCAATTTTGAGGAAGTTAAATATTCAGTGAAGATACTGCTAATCACTACCCCAGGAACAGCCCAACAGAAAGATGGAAGTGCTTGTCATTTGGAGAGATTTGCAAATACTCCAAAAAGGAGAGGCTTGGGGAAAAATAGCTCTCAAAGGTGAAAATGCAAAATGTACACTCTTTTGTAAATTATTCCATGATAGGTATTATAATTTTCTTAGATATTAAGGGAGAGGCTATTCTTCTAATTTCAGAAGGAAATGCAAAATCTTACATGAGATGGAATCGCTCCCAATTAAACCATTTTGCTGAAAAATATCTGAGTATATACGATGCACCATTCTTTAGAAATAATAATTGATGCATTCTAAGTGGATTTCTAACTGAAGCTAGAAATGTTTTTCCCCATTTTTGATCCAACACTTGGCAAACATAGTCTCAGGTTGGTACCTATATACACAATACCTTATTTCATCACATTATACTTGGGCCATAAATTATTATTAGAAAAACTTCCTCACCTTGAAATTCAATCTGTTCTGTTGGGTAATTTTGTAGCTTTTAGAAGATGCATCTACACCTAAACTTAAAATAAAATAAAAATTAAAAGCCCAATGGAAGTATAATGAAGAGCATAATAATGCCAATAATATAGGAATGAATAAATAAGAAGATATTTGAAAATTTAAGCAATACCACTATAAATGTGATCATTTTAAATGGCTTCTGGTATGTCTAAGAATAATTAATCATATATTTGCAGCATTCGTGTCTGGCCCTTCCCACACAAATGTCTGAGATTGTTAATCTCATGAAATTTCATAGGTTGAGCCTTTACCACATTTTCAGGGGCTTAGGTTTCTGTGATAAATTCCAGCTTGGAGCTCCTACTTCTGTGTGTTCTCCACTTTCACACCTTGTTCCTATATCCTAGGCATCTTCTTGTCTCTGCTCTGAACCGAGCCAGACACAGAATCATTTTCTCTTCACTGATTTTCACCAACAAAACAACCACAATTTTACTGAAAGTTCAGGGAGACAGAGAAGCTTTGTATCCAGAAACACAAACAACTGAAAACTGAACAGGAACTATCCCTGTTCTAAAAGGTGATTTGGCAAACTGCTGCCCTTTCTACTTCATTCCCTCTCTCCTCCGTGGGCGTTCGCTTCTTCCAACCTCCCACGCATTTCTCTTTCAGAGTAGTTTTACTTCCTTTCTTTCCTCTTTCAGAACTTGCACTGCCACCCCCAAGTAAATTGTCAAGATATTTTCCTTTCAAAAGATGGTTCTTATCCAAAGAGGAATGCAGATGTCCACTTTTAAGATAATTGTGTTACCCTGTAATTATCTCAATTGATTTCAACAGTGCCTTGTTTTAAGAGGGACTGATATTATGCTATTCCCATCTTAGTTACAGGAAACTAAGGTTCAGAGAGATGAAGTTACTTGCCAAGGGTCACACAGCTAAGAAGAGTCAAAACCAGAACTCAAGTCATCTATACTCTGGAGCCCCCACTTCCTTACAAGCCAGGTTTCCTGCTCCTCCATCGATGACCCTTCTCTCTCTCCAGTAAAGATTAGAAGTCCTCAAGAAATATAGTCCATATGTTACGTGTTAAGAAGTATAGCAAACACACATAAGCTGAGTGGTCTCCAAAGCGTTGTCCCTGAATCAGCAGCATCAGCATCTCCTGGGAACTTACTAGAAATGCAGTCTTGGGCCCATTCCATACCAACTGAACCAGAAACTCAGCAGTCTTAGTTTTAACACTTCTTCCAGGTGATTCTGATGCCTTCAAAAATTTGAGAACTACTGGACCAGCTGTTCATCAAACCAGTTTCCTCTTCTTCCTAGACAGAGAACTAGATAGACCACATTTCCCAGACACTCTGGATGTAGCCAATGGAATATGGACAAAAGCAATGTACATTATTTCCTGGTTAGGTCCATCAAAAGTTTCCATTAATGACACTCCATGTTTTTCCCCTTCCATTGTCTTGTTGCAGGGTAATGTGTTGACCCTGAAAGGTTTGTATAGAAGATGGTAGAGCAACACACTAAAAGGAAGCTGCTTGAAAGAAAGCCACCAGTTGGTCAAGAATACCCAATTTGTGTAAAGTCACTTGAGGCTTGACATTCACCTGTTACAGCTGCTAGCCTTAACCTAACTCATATATGAAAGTGTTATTTGAGGTGGGCATAATCTCTAGGATTCTAAGAGAGAAATTAAGATGTGTAAAAGGTAAAGAAACCACACTAGCCCTATCCGCCTGAAGAAAGAGATCAGAGAAAATTTCCTGAAGCTCTAAAGTAGAGGCAAAGCTGTTATATGGGTTCTGAACTTGCTATCAGCAAGGAGAGGGGTAGACTGTGAGAGAGGGCAAGTAACAAGAAGAGATACTTAGGTGCCATAAAAAGAAAGGATAGAGATCTTAATAATATGCCACTTCTCATTTGGATCCCGTAAATTCTGTAGGTACCTATCCACATAGGACTGACATGGACTTGTGGGGATAAAACTCTTTGAAGTAAAAAAATTTAGTATTGGGGGCTGTTATGGACACTAAAAATTATCAGATTAAGTCCTTTCATTTTGCAGGGATTTCATTAACTGTCCAGGATTCTTAGTGGCCAAACCAAGCCAAAATCCAAACTCTCCAACTTCAAGTCAGGATTCTTTTCTACCATAAAACATTTTAAACTTATTTTTAAACTTCAGGGCACTTTCCTATAAATATCATTTCCTTCTCTTATATTTCACACCCAGAACTTACTACAGAGGTTAAGTACACTGAACTTGGCTCTACTGTCGATATTTTTTAAATTCTGACAGCTTTATTGACTAGATTTCTACAATAATAGGGAATGCATTTGTCCATGAGAAGCTACAGGTAGAGAAAATAATCCCCAAACTCTCTTTCTTCATGAAAGAATGTGCAAAACCTAGACAGGACTGAGAAATGGAAAGGCTCCTGGGCCTAATGGAATGCTTACTGAGATCTATTGATTCTGATGCAGCACATTGATTGGCCATCTAACTCCGCACTCTGTAATGTCTAGCCAAAAGAAAAAGTATGGCAACAGATAAAAGATGTCAGCAATGACACCAGCTGTGATCACAAGTTTCCAAAAGGGATTGTGACAGTTAGTGAAGCATCTCTTTAATGTTAGTTCCCAGGAATATATTGTCAAGAATTCATCTCAGTAGGATCCAGAATCACATCTCATATATATCTGCTTTAGAGTCATATGCACTTTTAATATCTAGGTCTGCCTGGGTTTTTTTTACACATTCCCTTACTTGTTATTATAAATTGCCAACCGAAGATAAGTTAAAGAAACAGAGACTTTTAGGAAGTCCTTTACTATGATAAGATTTTATTTCATCAGTCACCTAGGGTTCCAACTCTCTAAGGGTCTGAATGGATAAAATTAAACAGATCATGCATTAGAACAGCAGGATGCCACTCAGACCTGAGACAGACTGCCTGGATTCAAAACCTCGTGTTAGCACCTAGTGACTGTGTCTTTGGGAAAGTTATATAACTTATTTATGCCTCTGTTTCTCCAAACAAAGAATGGGGGTAACTAATAGTACCTAATTCCTAGGATTAATTGAGCTTGGATTTTTAAAGTGGTTAGAACAGTGACTGACACTTAATAAGGGATAGGAGAAGATATGTTTAAAAAAAAAAAAAAACAAGCAAACCAAGATAACTAACACCTGGGCAGCTAGGTCAACCTGAGGCCACATCAGACTTCATTACTATTTTAGTGCTTCTGGGCAGACAGTGTCACAGAGTAAGGTGACTCATTCTGCCACCAGGTAAAAAGACAAGAATAGGCCATTTGGTTTGTGAAAACCAAAAAAGGTGTTGGAATATTATTAGAAAAGCCTTTATATCCTACTAACCCCCTCAAGTAAACTTGTGAAAACCAAAAAATAATTCATTTGTCGTATGTCTAAAAACAGAAAAATATGAGAACAATCAATCTCCTTTATTAGCAGAGATATTTAACCTCAGGTTAGCTAGTCTATGTCACTCAGCAGGCTCCCCAACCACCAATTATTGTGTATTCAGGGAGTGCAAACCAATTAACCTGAGCAAACACGAATTAAAAGGTAATTCTCCCAAAGGTAAAAAACCACACAATGTTCTCCAAAATGATTACTCCCTATATGAATTGTAATCTTCATTGATTCCCTTATTCCCTTCTCCTTTAGTCAGAGTGGTCAATCAAAAGTTGACCATATACTATTTTTATATAATGCTAAATGTTCCTGACGGATGTGAGAAACAAACAGAGCTAAATATGGCTATATTAAAATAGCAGTCAAAACGATGTACCACAGGAAGGCCATAAATAAAAAAATATGATGAGGAATGAAAAAGAGATGAACTAAAACAAAACCACTTACCCAACTAGAAAGGGAAAAAAATAGCTACAATCAGGAACAGCTATATAATTTGTGGGGCCCATTGCAAAAAAGAACAGGCAGAGGTCCTTGTTCAAAGCTTATTAAAAACTTCAAGTTGGCAACAGCAGAGCATTAAACCAAGCATGAGGCCTTCTCAGTGTGGGGTCCATGTAACTGCAGAGGTCTCATGCCCACGAAGCCTGCCGTGGTTATGAAGGTGTGAGCTTGTAAGTAAAATGAGAATAAAGACAAGCATATAAACTCAGATCACAGTCTAGGAATATATAAGGAAATGGGAAAGGAAATATTGGAAGACCTGATAAAAGGTATTAGGTTAAGGAAATAGCAGGGAATAGAGAGAGAAGAATGGGAACTAAAGATGAAAGAGTGAAAAGATAAGAAGGACCAACGTCAGAAGACAAACCTGAGTCAATGTCACCTACCAAAGGCACAATAGAAATATAGACCAAAAGAAGCAAGTTCATACCTGGGTCTCCATGGCAAGCAACCAAAAAGTTGGTACTATGTGCCCTCACTCCAAGGAAAGGATAATTCTGGTTACCCATAGGGCCTAATTAGAAGCCAGGGGAGGAGGGATCCGGAAAAGGGCAATGACTAAGTGTTATGGAAAAGTTCTCTCAGAGTCCTTTGAGCGAGGAAACATCTAAACTTAGGTCAATCCATGTTTTAGAATAAAGAGGACATCTGACTATCAAACCATACTATCATAGCTAGTTTTGCAAATAATGAAGAGATAGGGCACTTGAACACAAACAGATAAAACTGTTCATTATGAAATATTGCTTTATATTACATAAAAATCAGGAGTTAGATAGCAGTTATATAATATCATATTATTATATAAATGATAGTTAAAATGGATTGCCAGCCACTACACACAACCAGGAAGAACAAAGAATAAATTCACGAAAGAGAGTTAGTTCGTATTTCTATTGTGAACAATAATCAAAATCAACTGCTGGTTGAAGTACATGCTCTGATGTTTACAAAAACATGTGTATCAAATGACTTGAAACATTCAAGTCCATTACTTTGAGAAAAAATATCCTTGCAGCCCAACAAAGCTGCAATCACTCAAAAAATGTTTAGAATTGTCTTTATTCGTGAATTATTTTTAACCCCCAAGAGTTTTGAGTTATTATTTTTTAATCAAAATCAGGAGAGAAGGTTGTCAGTTCTGAAGGTAAGACAAAAAAAAAAGAGTTCACAGAATGTTTAGAAGTGATGACATGATTACAGAGTGAGTAAATACATTATCTTGCTCCACATGCTCATAATATGTAAATCTATGGAATGAGAGAAATTTAGAACCATAATCAACCTTAAAGACTATATAATCTAGCCTACAGCTTCCTATTAAATGGATGAAGAAACTGAGGCCCCAGTAGACTTGCCTGAGGTTCCACATTTGGCTCATGGAGAGGCATGACTAGAACTTAACTCACATTTTTCCTTATGAGTGGTCTTTCCACATGACTGAGAATCACTGTGGAAACTGTACGACCTTCTAGAAAGTCATTGAGAACCACGGGTATCATCTACAAACATGCTGAATTGTTACCATTTCTGAAAGACAAGTCAGTCAGTCCTGGTTGTCATGGCAATAACTCTTCATACTCACAGCCTAGTGATTGCATATGTAAAATGCAGCCGACCCAGACAGGAATAAGCCTTATTAAAACAACATTCTAAAATTGGCACGGCTTACCTGGTTTGCCCATTCTGAGTTCCAGAATCTTGACTGCAATTGTCATGTAAGTTCAATTCAGTCCAGATATCTATATTTAACAGTATCGAAAGATATTATTTGTCTTGGGATCGTAGAGAGAAGAAAAGTAAAAAGTGGTTGAGAATAACTAAACCCAACATTAGGAAATCGAAATTTAAAAGGTTATTGTATATGTGTTAGCATAATGACATTAAAAACTATACATAAACAATAAGATTCTAATATTAAATTACCTCACTAAGAATTAATGAAGCCCCTAGCCTCTTACCTCTCTTTACTTCTTTCTCTTATTGTCCATTTTTTTCCCTGACCCGTGCTGTTCTTTTCCCATATAAGTATGTGTTGTGGCCAATTTCTTGTACAAGAATGCCAGTACAGGCTGTCTACAGTCATTCAGAATTCAGACTCAAAATAACAGTTATCTCCCACTGTTTTCTAAGGAGATATTTTGCCCTCTGCAATGGAATCTAAAAAAAAAAAAGTCTATAACCAGCTACTAGATATGTGCTTTCTTCATCCATGCCCCTTTTTCCCGGTGCTAATATGAAATTGTTTTCTGCAGCTGTCTCAGGGACAAGAAAGAAGCCTAAACACCTGAAAGATGTCCTTTTTGATCCATACTGTTGCTTCTAAACCATCTATCTCTCTGAAAGCTTTCAAAACCCACAATTCCTTTGAAGCTATGCCATCTTGCTCTGCCATCCACCTTCTTGTTTCTCTCCTTTATGATTCTACTTATAAAGGACCTCTCATTTATTGATGATATTTTTACTTGACTACCTACATTCCTTCCACCCTACACCATTCATCATTCCTTGGAATTTCAGCAGCCATTTGAATGACTCATCAGAAACTCTGGTTTACTTACTACGTCTTTGATTTCACTTTCATACACTCCTCTTCCCTTAGCCATCCATTCCTACTGTTACAACCAAGACCTTGCATTTGTCTATAAATGCATCACCACCAAAATCTCCATTGGAAACATCCCACTCAGATCCTTCTCTTCCAGCTCACTCCCTCTAGAGCATCCACTTCATTCACTCTTTTACATCACTGTGATCTCCATTATGGTCTCATTATTTTTTCACCCCTTTTCGGTCTTCATTTTCCTTCTCATTCAGGCTAGATCCCGGGGTCCATGACTATATTCATGCTCTTGGAAACTCCCTCAACTTCCTTGTCATAGCTTCATTGTATTTAACTGAAACAACTCATTTTTGTTGTCTTCCTTTTGTCTGCCTGCCACACAGTGGCTACATATTGCTAGCAAATATCACACATTGGCTTATTGTTTTCATCTCAACTTCACGAAAACAAATCTAAAATGATTGGTCACCAGTTTCCAGCAACTTTATAACCCTTCCCAAGTAACTTCATTTTCCCACTTTCTAAAATGACCTAACTTTCTTGGAAAACCTCTTCTCTAACCCTCTCAGATAAGGGTCTTTCCTCAAAGTCATTAAAAAAATAGAAATTACTCGATCAGAATTCTATCATGGTGTCACCATCAACTCTACACATGTTTCCTCTGTTTTCAGTTTCAAGAATGTCTTTATGTCTATCAAAACCAATTGTTTCCACATGTGATTTTGCTCCAAACCTCTCACCTTCTCAAGGATTTTTGTAACTCAGTTCATGCACAGCTATACATCCACTAGTTCTGCTAGATCATTCCCATCAGTATGCAAATATTTTTTCTATCCCCCATCTTAAAAAAAAAAAACAGAAACTCCCTTGACCATATACTCCCCTGAATCCAGGAAATACTTTCATTTTCTCCTTCTTTCCACAGTAAAACTCCTTGAATGAGTCATGTGTATCTGCGTCCTTATTTTTAATTCACTCTTCAAACTTTCCAATCTTTTAAGTCACCAAAAACTTTTATTGCCAAGTCCTTGCTCACTTTTTTAATTATAATTATGTCTTCAGCAGCATCCTTTGATGGTCACATTTAATCCCACACTTTTAAATACCACCCAGGGTAACAACTTCCAACTGTATACCTTGATCCAAATCCAGGCCTCACCATTGCCTACTTGAAAACTCCTTGAATGTGTAATAGGCATCTCACAAGACAAAAACATAGCTCTTCCCCCCACCTCTTTCCCATTTCAGGAGACAAAAGCACAGTCCACTGAGTCATTCAAGCCAGAATCAATGAATTTTTTCTCTCCCCATTCCCTGTTGGTTCCAGCTCCAAAATACATCTCAAATCAGTTCACTGCTTTCCATTTGTATGACCACCATATTCCAGGACACCACCATCTCTCCCTGGGAGTACTTCCAGAGTCATTGAGTTGCTTTTCTTTTCATCTTACTTCTGACAATACCAACTACCCATGCTTCATAAAATAGCCAGATGTTTTTAAACATAAGTTAGGTTATATTATCCCTTGCTTAAAACCCTTCCATGGCATCCCATTTCTCTCAGAATAAAGCCAAATTCCTAACCATGGGTTTGTCCTCCTCTTCAACCTCCATCCATACAATTTTCACCTTTAGTCATGATAGTCCAAGTATATGGTCTTCCTATTACTTGAACACACCAAACCTTTTCTTACTTCTACACCTTTGTATTTGCTGGTCTTTCTTTTTGAAATGCTTCCTATCCCGCCCTCCTCCCATCATTTCGCTTGACTGGCATACTCTTATCCTTAAAATTTGGCACTTTTTCATTGTCTTGTTTTTCCCATTTAAGGTCGCTGAGGTCAGAGACTCTGTCTTAATCACTGATGAATCTTTTACACCTAATACATTGGCAAATTTTAGGAACTCACTGAAGATCTGCTGAATAAATGAAGGAATTTGCACCTGATATGTTTCATTTTAGAAAATATCTGAGGGATTATTGAGGATATTTCCTAGAATTTCCATATTATTAGTTTTTTATTTTTTTTAAAGATTATTTACTTATTTATATGAGAGAGAGAGAGAGTGAGAGAGCATGAGCAGAAGGAGGGGCAGAGGGAGAGGGAGAGGCAGACTCCTCACTGAGCACAGAGCCCGATGCGGGGCTCAGTCCCAGGACCCTGGGATCATGACCTGAGCTGAAGGCAGATGCTTAACTCACTGAGCCACCCAGAATCCCAGGACCCTGGGATCATGACCTGAGCTGAAGGCAGATGCTTAACTCACTGAGCCACCCCGGTGCCCCTGTTTTTTTTTAAATTATACAATATCCCTGATTTTAAAGCTTGGGGTTTAAAGATAGTTATTGTGTTGCTAATGACATCTTCATTTAGCTTGTTATCTGCTTGCAATGTTTTGATGTTTTTACTACCAAGATTTAGATAAGTATCCAATAGTCCAGGTTGTAGTACACAAACACAGTAAGATTAATAACTAACATTTGCTGAGACCTTTCTTTTTTTTTTTAAGATTTTATTTATTTTTTGACAGAGAGCAAGAGAGGGAACACAAGCAGGGGGAGTGGGAGAGGGAGAAGCAGGCTTCCTGCTGAGCAAGGAGCCCAACATGGGGCTCAATCCCAGGACCCCGGGACCACGACATGAGCCGAAGGCAGACGCTTAATGACTGAGCCACCCAGACGCCCTTGCTGAGAGCTTTCTAAGTTCCAGATACTGCTCTAATCTCATTATGTACATTAAACTAAAGACACAATTATAATACCTACTTTACGGATGAGGAATTCCTATATACCTGCTGATTTGAAGCAGTCTCAAGTAGGGGAATAGTTTCTAATTCTCTTCATTAGAACTCAATAGTAATAATTATCAAGAATGACTAAAAAACAGTACCAGTAACTTCCTTCAAATCACACAAGCTGAAAAGCTTTCCAGAATTTTGATTTAAAAAGACTTCTGGGGACACCTGGGTAGCTCAGTTGGTTAAGCGACTGCCTTCGGCTCAGGTCATGATCCTGGAGTCCCGGGATCGAGTCCCGCATCAGGCTCCTTGCTCAGTGGGGAGTCTGCTTCTCCCTCTGACCCTCCCCTCTCTCATGTGCGTTCTCTCTCACTCATTCTCTCTCTCTCAAATAAATAAATAAAATCTTAAAATAAAAAATAAAAAGACTTTTGTGCTTGACATAATGAAACACAATGTATTTAAACCAACAAAACCAAATGTTTAAATCAAATACTTAAATGTTTATTTATGTTCATTTTATGTCTTTCTGTAATTTAAAAAAAAAAGGCATTCTTTTATCAGTGGTTCTCCTTCCAATATCCTCTGGATATTTGTATCCAATATTGCGCTTGCCCATTTCACAGACTACTGAGTTGGGCAGCAGCAGCTGATGTGGTGTTGATTACTTTATAACACACACATTCAATACTTGCTCTAATAAATGTTCTCCCAGGTCACTCGGAGTCTCTGACTGGAGGGAGCCATAGCTGCCAGAAGAGCTAGAGTTAGACTATCTCCATCCTCTCCCGTGGATGATGCAAAAGCAGGACTCTACCACCAACAGACAGTGAAATATGTGGGTCATGATGAGAACAGAATCAAACTGAAGACTCCTTATAAATAATTACATTTTTCTGTTCTGTTTTATGTAACATATACATATATGTTTTCATAATATTAAAGAGTTTTTATATTTTGAAAGAAAGGATTTTTATATTTTGAGTCTTTATTAACAGACCTCAATGGTCATAATTATTACAACTCTAATAAATAACTTTGAGGGACTAACAAATTAAATTTATATAACAATATAAAATTAATAGGTGTTTCTGAGGTGAAATAAAGAATGCATTTTGAATCACTTTTTTTTTTATTTGTTTTTGATAGAAAGAACAGTATGAAAGCATCTGAATTCAGCAAAGGAGTGCTGGATCTTGTTAAAGGAATAATGTATCAATAACCCCATACAATACTGTAGGGCATGCCCCTTCTCACATCCCCAACTCCTAGTCCCATGTTCCTGAAGCATCACTATATGGGTACTTTGTGTGCACCATTACACATCTTCTTAGCCACCCCTCCCACATACACACACTCACAAACTCACTTCAGCCACAACTACTGCAACCAGTTCTCTTCCGGCTTCTACCAACTTCCTCAAAAGTAACCTGACAGCACCCCACCCTAGCCTGTACTTCTTGCCCCTTTGTCCTGCCCCAGGGCTTTTCTGCACTTGATCATGACTCGGCGTGCACCACCTTGGGGAGAACACAGCTAATGCCTATGGGGCTACCACTGACCATGGAAGAACAGAAGATGATGGATAAAGGCTTCCATCTCTCAGTCCCACCTGGACAGTTTTGAAAAGTATTTCATAGGTTCCTCAGAAAACCCCAGCAAGATCAATCACTAGTCAATCCTTACCAATAACCAACTTGATAACTTATCTTTATTTTGGGTTTCCTTCCTGATTTCACATCCCTCTGGCTCCTGCAATTAAATAAACTACTTACATGCCAGACTTGTCTTAGTCTCTACTTTCAAGGGAAACGAGGCTAAGACATTCTTTTTCTTTTAAATGTTTTTCATGTTGGAGGAAAAGGTTAAGTAATTTTTAATGTAATTTTATTTTTATAATTAATTCTAAATATGTTATGAAACAAATGCACATTTTACATTTATTTGTATCTTAAAATACAAAACTCTAAGTTTCATACTTTGAGTGGGTAACATAGGAATGCCATCCCAGAAACCAAACAGTTACTATAGTAAATGCAGAGTAAGTCCCTCAAGGGTAACAACTTAGGCTGGTTTCTGCAGTGTCTATGGGCCAACTTTCACCTGCCTGTCTGAATCTCATTGTCTGAGGGCTTTTCTCTGAATCTAATGAGAGCCCATTCTGCCTGAGTGAATAGTAAGACGGAAGTTCCTGGAATTAACCTCTGGAGCAGCCCTCCTCCAATGATACACAGCTCCCTAGAGAAAGGACTGGGGGCGGGGGAGAATATAGATAGTAGAGGTGATAAAGATAGAGATAGGTATAGAGATAGAAAGAGAGGGTTGGGGATATTATTATGTCTGAATTATACCCTCCCATTCATATGTTGAATCCTTAAACACCAATGTGATATTTGGAGATGGGGCCTTTGGAAAGTAATTAGGTTTAGATAATCTCATGAGGGAGGAGCCCTCTTGATGGGATTAGTGACTTTATAAGAGATACCAGAGAGCTTGCTTACTATCTATCTCTATCTCTCTCTCTCTCTCTCTCTCTCTCTCTCTCTCTCTCTCTCTCTCT
>NC_058408.1:20992026-21129475 GCF_002201575.2 Neomonachus schauinslandi | reverse complement strand
TCTCTCTCTCTCTCTCTCTCTCTCTCTCTCTCTCTCTCTCTCTCTCTCTCTCCCCCCCCCCCTTCTCTATCTCTTTGTCCTCAGACAGGGAGAAGGTGGCCATCTGCAAGGCAGGAAGAAGGCCCTTACTGGGGAACTGAATCATCCTGCACTTTAATCTTGGACTTCTCAGCCTTCAGAACCGTAAGAAATAAATTCCTATTGTTTAAACCACCCAATCTATGGTATTTTGTTATGTCAGCCCAAGCTGACCAATACAGATATAAATATTCCTCATCCCTGAGGTGAGAGATCTCTGGGGTGTATATTCTACACCATTTCCCAGATTTCCCTCTGGAATTAAGTGCAGACTATTAATAGTTAACTGACTTGATAATGTACCTTATATTGGCTGTCTTCCCTTCCCTGTCTCACTTCTCTACTTCCTTACTGGTGCTTCATACATTTCTCAAATAAATTATTTTGTCATTAAGAAACTGTCTCAGAATCTGTTTCTGTGGGCACCCAAATGGAAACAGTTTTGTTGGTGTAAAAATCTGGTATAAAGGGCGCCTGGGTGGCTCAGTTGGTTAAGCGACTGCCTTCCGCTCAGGTCATGATCCTGGAGTCCCGGGATCGAGTCCCATATCGGACTCCTTGCTCAGCAGGGGGTCTGCTTCTCCCTCTGACCCTCTCCCCTCTCATGTGCTCTCTCTCTCTCAGTCTCTCTCTCAAATAAATAAATAAAATCTTTAAAAAAAAAATCTGGTATAAAGCACTGTCCTAGGGAATACACAGCGAGAATACTTGTACAAAGCTAGGTCAGCACTTTTACTCACTAGTGTTAAACCAGTTTAAATGAGATCTAAAAATGAGGTATCAGAGCTTAATTCACAAGAGGTTCTGTGAGAAGAAATTCAGTGTGCATGTCTATTCTTAAAATAGTTGCACCTCAGTGCCTACATGACTTAGGGCTAAATTGGGGTGACTTTTCTTCGTTTTTTGGGTTTTTTTTAGATTTTTTTTTTATGACTTAGTTCTAAGTGTCATTCACACTCCTAACAAACTGCTTACTTTAAAATATTTTTACCAGAGTACTGTAAACTGCATTTTCCTCACTGCAGAACAAAGAATAGTCAAATTGATTTCAATCACTTTTTCAATCTTTTCATCATAGTCTCTTAAAATGTCAAACCACTGTCTGAGGTGTATAGTTTTAACATCCCAACATCATAGTGTGTTGCTTAAGACCTCAACCTTCACCTTTATCCACAGACATACCATATTTATTAATTGAATCAAGGAATTTGCCTGAGACAATGAGATAGAGATGGAAATGCCTAGACTAGGTTTGTGCCTACCCAAAGTGAAAAGAAATATAAAGTGTCCTCTTGGAATTTGTCACATTAAATTTGGTTTTGATGAGTTCCTCTTCATTGCCACTGTGTAGACAAGATTATTCTTTGGAATTTTTTTGGTCCGAGCTATATCCACAGATTTCCTCACATTCTACTCAAAGAATAAAGAACCCACATGAGGCAACCAGAACAAAAGAAAGATGTCAAAAGTGTAGATCTTCCAAAACGATCTTATGTAGAGCTTTAAGATAACCTTAGATGAAGAGATTGGTGAGTAAGAAGAAAAAATTATCATTATTCATTGGGAAAAAGAACTACCATATGGATGCTCTGGGTAAATCTCTAAGAAAAATACTTAACAAATATTTATGGGACACTTTCTATGTGCCAATTACTATACCAGTTCCCAAGAAGTCAATATTTAAAATTCATATTTATTTAATAATCCTTGAAAGCAAATAGTGTGGGGCACCTGGGTGGCCCAGTCAGTTGAGCGTCCGACTTTTGGTTTTGGCTCAGCTCATGATCTAGCAGTTGTGAGATCAAGCCCTGCATTGGGCTCTGTGCTCAGCATAGAGTATGCTTCATATTCTCTCTCCGTCTCCCTCCTGTTCACGTTTTCTCTCTCTCTCTCAAATAAATAAATAAAATCTTTTTTAAAAAAAGCAAACAGTGTATTGTAAAAGCAGAAAAAGTAAATCTTAGATTTCATTATAGTGTTATAAATGTAGCCAACAGGCTCTTCACTTGGGTGCTAAAGGAGCTCAGGAAGCAGCCTCTGAAGGAGACTGAAGATTTAAGTATATGGGATATACTTCTTCCCTACCATGACTTAATGGACAAATCCACTCCTCTACCCCCAGTCCCTCCAAAACTGATAGCAATCTAAAGGGAGATTTTTTTTTTTAATTCTCTATTAACATACTCGATCATTAGAATGTATATAATGGAGTTGAAATAGAACATTTGATGTAAGAAAACAGTATCAGATAATATAACCCCATTGCCACACTAGGGTATTCTTACCTTGAAGTGTGAAATTTCATTCATCTATCCTAGCAACTAACATTTTTCCCCCACAGACTTTGCTACACAAATATTTACACAGTATTAGGTTCTACTGCTTTTTTACCCCTGTTTCACTGAAAAACTGTTTAGTTTCCTTATTTTCTTCCAATCCAGCTCTGGCTTTGCCTCACTGAACTCTCTGAAAGCACAAAGTCTAAGCTATGACTTTTAACAGACTCCTCAACTGGTACTATGGGACCACCTTTGTACCACTGAATCGCATCACTGACTATGCCAAACATGTCACCAGGCACCACCAATAAAGAAATGAAGGAAAATTCTCTGTCAAGATCTAGAGAGACAGTCAATTAAGACGTGTTTTCCCACAGTGTAAGGGCTGTGCTATGATGGAGACAGAGAAAGATCCCATAGGAGGGACATAGCCCAGCAGAAGAGGGGACAGATGACGATAAAAGATTTCCTGGAGTTGGTGAGATATGAGCAGAGTCTTTAAAAAGGAGCTGAAGTTAGCTGTGCATAAAAGGGGTGAAGGAATTACACCTTCAATGGGCTGCATTCTTTCCCACCTTTAAAGGCTTCTCAAGAACCTTGAAGGAAAGATGACAGTGGAAAGCACCTGAAGTCATGAAAGCAAGGACTCATAGGCAATCCCATTCACCAAAGAGCTCACGGAAACATTATAAAGGGCAGAGGTATAAGAGAAGTCCTGGACCAGCTGAGATCAATATTCCCAGTTGAAATAAATCTCCCTGCTTGCTTCCATCTGGGTTTACCACCTATAGAAAAAACAAGGGTCCTGAGAGGTTTATCAACTGTCTGGAAAATGTAAAGTTCCAGCTATCAACATAATTCATTAATTCCATGAAGGCCAGCAAGACAGGCTTTATAAACATATTCAGAATTATACCTTACTAAAAACAGAAAAGTAGAGAGTGTTACATCCCCAGTAGTCCCCCTTATCTGTGGGGAATACTTTCTGAGACCCCCAGTGGATGCCCGAAACCATGGGTAATACTGAACCCTATATATCCTTTGTTTTTTCCTATCCTATAAATAGATAACTGTGATCAAGTTTAATTTATAAATTAGGCCCAGTAAGAGATAAACAACAATAAATAATAAAATAGAACAATTAAACAGTATACTGTAACAGAAATTATGTGAATGTGGTCTCTCTCAAAATATCTTACTGTACTCACCTTTCTTCTTGTGACAATGTCTACGTGATGAGATGAAGTTAGGAAATGACGTGGGCACTGTGATGCCGCATTTGGTTACTGTTGGTCTTCTGACGCTACATCCATCAGAAAGTGGATGATCTGCTACAGGACTGTGACTGACCTGGGTAACTGGAACTGCAGAAAGCAAAACTATGGATGGGAGCGGGAGTGAGGGGGAATAATGTATTTGCTCAACCCACAGTGAAGGGAGGAAATTGATTCACATATATACACGTGATGTTGAAAGAGGATGTTGAACACTTGTAATGCTTTTAAAGGTAAACAACATTCTATATATGTCTTGTTTTAAGCACTTTTGGAAGTTAGTTATAAAACCAGTCTCCTTTTGCCATTGTCAAGCCCCAAGAATACATAAAGATGACAGACTCTTGCCTCCTGAGTAAAAATAAGACATGTAAGAACCAACCAAATCATAGAAATGGTAGCATGCTATCATCTCATCATGATCAATAATTATATTTTAGTCAACACAGTAATATCTTACTGAAAATTATTTATATCCTTAATTTCATTGGCAATTGGAGGATGGAAAAGATTCTTATATGAAAACTGGTGGTATGTTTCTCCCTACGGTGGAAATCCATGAATGTGTGGGCTTCAGCCCTCATCCACTTTACACTTAGTTATGACATATATATCATTTAAATTAAAAAAAAAAAAAGATGATCTAGTCCATTGTAGGAAAATGTTCATCTTCAATAGCCTTTAAAAATGTTAATGAGTATGCAGGAGTCTCCATTCTGTGAAAGAGAGAATCTGTAGAAGAGAAATACCACCTATGCTGAATGGTTTGGTAGAAAGCAGCCATAGATGGGCAAAGTTACATTTTTAAAGTGTTGCCAAAATAAAATTAGAACTCAATAGCCTTGACCTGAAACATTTGAAAACTATCAATGGCAATAAAGTTGATGAGATGTTAATGGCAAAACATGAATAGCTATTTATACATAACACAAAGTGAATACACTGGCATCTAGAAAATAGTATGTATCAGCCTTGTAGAACCATCAAGACAGTTCCAAGTCCACAGTCTGATTCAATAGACATAAAAATCAGAAATTTCCCTAAATTGTCTGTACTTCTATCATCAGCTCTCATCAATTTACTTTAGAAATTTGCTAGCTGTTTCCAAGCACATTGGTGTTTAGTTTCATGCTTCATATTTTGTTTTGTTTTTTTCAATGTTATAAAGGAGAGTGGTGTAAGGGAAGCCTTGGACCAGCTTCACACACAAGTAAAAGATCCATTCAAAATACAAAATAGGCCAATGAATTTTAGTGTAAAAGAACACAAAAAGTTCACTGATCCCGTTTCAGACTCCACGTAGCAACTCACCTTTACGAAACCTCCACTTGTTGAATGTTTGTATACTATGAAAGGAGGAAATCCACAATTATCTGAAAATGCTATTACAATACTCCTCCCTTTCCCAACTACATATCTGTGTGAGGCTGGACCATCTTCATACACTTCAACCAAAACATCATACGGCAACAGATTGAATGCAGAAGCAGATAATGAGAATCCAGCTATCTTCAATTAAACCAGGCACTAAGAAGAGTTGTAAAAATGGGAAGCAATACCACTTTTATCACTACAGTTTTTGTTGAGGAACAGTTATTTCTCATAACAATACTTATGTCAATGCATAGTGGGTTTATTATTTTTAAATGAATTAATGAATATTCTTAAATTTTCTTTTTCAGTTTTATTATGATAAATATCAACAGATATAACATAAACAAAAACTGTTTCGGACTGTTAATACTTTTTTAAGAGTAAATGGGGTCCTGAGACCCTCGTGTGTTGGTGAAGAGCACAAGTTTAGAATTCAACACAGGTTTGAGTCTTACCTCTGATAATTACTTGCATGACCATGGGTAAGAACTGAACCTCTCTAAACATCAATTTTCTCATATAGAAAATGGAGATAATATCAGCCATTTCAGTAGATTGTTGCAAGTTTTAAATAGATTAATTAATTAATTAATTTTAAAAATTTCATTTATATTTATAACTATCTGTGTATCTAGATAGACTATAGATAGATACGTGATAGATAGATGATTGATAGATAGATAGATAGATAGATAGATAGGAAGTCCCTGGCATGTAACAAGCACTCAGTAAATGAAAGTCCTTATTATTACATCCCTAATGCACGAGGTGAGTACCTGATAGACAGGTAATGAATAGCATAGTATTGTAAAATCTAAAAGAAAAAGAAGTTTCAAGATGAGATTTACTAATAGTGTCTAAATCTGGAGGGATGAAGAATTGTGTGATTCCTTGCTGAATTTTGAAGAGGTCAGTTTGAGAAGCAAGGTAGAGTCAAATGCTAGATTGCAAGGAGCTAAGATGAGTGGTAGTGAGGAAGTGAGGATGGGAATCTAATTCCCCTTTCAGAGCTGCAGGGGCAGCTGTGAGTCCTGTAGCACACATTTAACAATATTCTTGACTAGGAAACCAAAGTTGAATGATGATGTGAGGTTCCCTGAAGCCCAAAGTTACCTTGCAGCAGTAGATCAGTTAGCAACCCAAGTTGGTTTACAGGGTGTTCCTTTCTTATTTTAATTAATATATTCTGCCTTATCCTACCATTATATGTGGGCCGATACTTCACCTCCACCATCTCCCCCTTGAGGGAATTTATGATACCAGCATCTCTTAAGATGCCTTCCCCAGAATATATATATAAAATAAAAAGTAAAATCAAATTGAATAAGTAATTTCTACAGCTTAAACATATACAGTGACCCAGACAAGTTGAATGGCATATAGTTGCCAGGTGTCATGCTAGAGAATTTCATCAGATGCCTTTGAATCACCTTTAACTTGATCTCTTGGTCTCCATGACAAGTTTTCCTTGTAGACCCATAATCTCTTAATAGCAAGGACAAAGCTTTTCTTTTTCTGGACATATCTATGAAACAAATTTACTTTCCATTATTAAAACCCTACTACTCTTAGCCTTTCTTTTTTTTTTTTTTTTTTAAAGAGATCATGAGAGGGAGGAGGGTCAGAGGGAGAAGCAGACTCCCTGCCGAGCAGGGAGCCCGATGCGGGACTCGATCCCGGGACTCCAGGATCATGACCTGAGCTGAAGGCAGTCGCTTAACCAACTGAGCCACCCAGGCGCCCCACTCTTAGCCTTTCTGCCCTACTAATGGCCTTAGTAACATGCTGCATTTATAATTTTTGATTAGGTTTGAACCCAGATGGCCTATATATGACATACAATTAAACTTTATTAATTTGGATAATACTAATTCAGATTTTGTCCTTATTCAGGTATACAATTAAGCTTGCTCTTTTGCTCTTTAGGAGAAAAGACTTTATAAATAACTCAAACTCTGACCTATATTGCAATAGTATATTTCATAAATTAGTTAAAAGAATAGACAACTTTTCAAGCTGTCAGTCTCTCTTCTCCTTTAAAATAAGCAAAATGGAAATAAAATAAAATAAAATAAGCAAAATGGTTGTGTTTCAAACAGTGAGATCTTTAGAACCATCTGGGGAGATTTTAAAATACAAAACACGCTTAGCTTTCTGCCCCAAACCTACTGACTTAGAATAAGTTTAAATCTGTAAGTGTAAAATGTGCACTAGTAAATCTTATGATTAACCAAGATTGGGAACCACTGTACTGAATTATTTTTAAAGATTCTTTATTAGTCAATTTAACCTAAGCTATGCTATGGCAACAAATGACTCCAAAATCTCAGTAGTTTATGAGAAAAAATTCTATTTCTTATTCACTGGATATGTTCATTGTAGTTTAGCTGAAGCTCTGCTCAATGTTTGTTTGTCATCTTCATATCTGCGCTCAGTGCTGATAGAGTAGCTTCATCTGGAACTTTGACTGCCTTATGGCAGAGGGAAAAGAGATATGGAAAACCATGAGCTAGCTCATACAGCCTTTGTTAGGAAGTGATATGTGTCCCTTCACACACATTTCATTTGCCAAAGCATGCCATATGGACACTCCTGAGTTCAACAGAGTAGGGTTGTACAATCTTCCCACAGGGAGAGGAAATGAATAATAGGGAACAATATATATATAATTATAATAATATATATAATAATTACATATTTTTATATATTTATTTATATATTTTTATATATATTGAGATTTATACACACATATATATATATATCTAATCTACCACTGGCTCTTCCAGCTCTAAAAAACTATGTAATAAAATCAGTGACTCCCATATAGACATTAAAAGTGATGTTAATTATAAAAATTATCCACTTATATAATGGTTCCTATAATAGTTATTCTAGAATCTTAATTTGGGCTCCTTTAAAAGCAGACCCCAAAATCAAGACTTAGAGGCAGACAGAGTAGTTGGAAGGTAAACCCAGGAAGACATGTTTGGAAGCTAGGAACGTGAGACAGGGAAGGGAGAAGAGCCAATAAAAAGCAAGAGGGGCTCAGTCTTGCTGGAGACCTTCTGAGAGACCTTGTGAGATAAACATCAGGACCCTCCCACCAAAGAACAGGGAGTCTAGGGGATTTGTCTACCACTCCCATTCCATCCTCACTAATTGAAGGCTGCCTTCCAGGAGGTTAGCTCCCTCGAACTTTATGGTTTAGCTTTTACAGTTGAGCAAGCTCTAGTTACACTGGAGGAAACCCTCAGGCAGAGAAAGCAGAGAATGCAGGTATACCTAAGGTGGGAACCTGTCAGGGGGTGCGGGTTGTCCACAAGTGCAAGAAAACTCAGGTTAGCCAAGGGGACATTGGTGGACTGTCAACAGCATCTGCTATGTCTAGTTTAGAGTTGGCCTCTATTTGTAATTAGATATCTTATTACCAGATATTTCTTTTCTTTTAGTCAGTCTGATCTATCCCACAGTAAGTCCAAATTGGTAATTTTTTCTCTATTCACTATTAGCACCTAATCATACCTTAGTTTTCACTCAAGTATCAATTTAGGTTAAATGTGAGTAACGACCTAAAACACATGTAGAAGATGGTCCAGGGTCAAGTTTGAAATGTCTTGACCAATTAAGGATGTCTTCCATGGACAAAGCGGGGATATACATTAGACACACATCTGTTATCCTTTAATTTAGTACAATATTAGGGAGGGGATGGTGCTAAATAAACATTATTGATTGACTTGAAGCTTTGTAATATTTATTTAAACTGTTCAGAATGGGAAGAAGTTTACATAATAATGATCTACGATTTGATTCTACAAATTTAAGCAATATACAGAAAGTAGGAAGTAAGTAAACATGTAACTCGTAGATTTGGAAAAATCCTAATGTCAAGAAGAGCCACTCCCCACGTACTGCATGGAGCACTGGGTGTTGTACGAAAACAATGAATCGTGGATCACTGCATCGAAAACTGGTGATGTATTGTATGGTGACTAACATAACATAATAAAATAAAATTAAAAAAAAAAGCCACTCCCATATCCTTAAGGATGGAATTAGTATCACATTTTCTCTCCATAGAAACCGATATCTAAAAGGAAATTTAAAATGATTTTGAGTTCTTCCTTGTTCTTTCTTGCTTCCAGACTTATTAGGACTTTGCTAATCTTCTTTTTATAAATTGTAAGCAAACCTTTAGCAGAGTGAACACCCACCACCAGTCTTACCTCTTCGTCCATTAACTATTAAGCGTCCTTGGTGAAGAAGAGGTGCAAGCTGGTATACCTTCGTTTTTCATTCACTAAAAGGTGACTTTTACAGCTTCCTTGGCTTAAATTTCTGTCTCCAATTTGGACTTCAACTTCATTAACCAAATTTTGACCTAACCTGGTACACAGATTCCGAGTCTAGCTTTAACTGACTTAAGATAGTTAACTCCGTGTCTCCTGGGTCAGACCCTTCCCGGGCAGGCATTCTATTATTTATGGTCTTCACCTGATATCAGCCTTTCTTTTTTCTGTCCAAGGTTTTGCTGCCTTTTGCGCTCCTGACATTCCCTGACCCTTACTCAACTTATCACAAAAATTAGACGAAATAGCCAACCCCTCAGGGAAAAACAAATGGAAGGGTCCTGCCCTTTTCCGCAGAGAAAGGTATCTGTTACTCCCTGGTCAAAATTCAGCAGCAGAGTGCAATGAAGACGTTTTCTTTTTTCCACAGGAAATGAAAACCTTAAAAATATGTAGCCCCTGAGTGCTTTCATAAGATGATAAGGTTTATGATCCAGCCATCATTTAGCCAAAAGCAACTTTTTAAAAGGTTTAGGATATTTGATAGAGTGTGATTATAAATTTATTTCAGCTCTCACCAATGACATTTAGATTATGTAAACTTCCCTGGATGTGCTCTGAAAAGATCTCACATGAATATGAAAATGCTGCCAATCAGATGTTGCCAAGGGCCTGTACTCTGGAGTCAGAACCTCCCCAACTATGTGACCTCGGCCAAGCGACTTAACCTCTCAACATATCAGTGTCTTCATTTGTTAAATGGCGATGGTAATACCAATGTTATAGAGTGGTTATGAAAATTACATATGGAAACAAGAATATATAGATTTAATGTTTGTCTATATTTGCGCTCACCAGAAAAGCAAAGAACTATTATCATTGATAAACTATAAAGATCAAAGGGCTAAGAAAGAATTTTAGAAATTAAATGATTAGACGTGCCTCTTAATTTAGTAATTGTGGCACTTTTAAAACATGGCCCCCAAATTCTTTGATACTCCTCCCATAAGATATGCACCCCGCCACCACCACCACCTTGATGAGGCGTGGACTTGTAACTGCTTAGAACTCCACACTAGGACAGAAGTGACACTCAGGGATTCAGAGGCTGGGCCATGAAAGGCCATGCAGCTTCTGCCTGGTTCTCGTGAAGCACTTACCTTGTAACATCCCGTTTGGAGATGCTGTCTCTCAGCACCCAGATCCATGCTGTAGAAGCCGGAGCCACATGGAGACACCTGTATCCTGGTCAGTAGTCTCAGCTGAGCTCAGGCTCTGAGCCTTGTCAGCTCACACATGTAAGTGAAGGGGCCCCCACGTGATTCAACCCTAACCATTTCTGAGTCTTTCTACGTGAGGCCTCAGTCACAGATGTTCTTTAAATCCACCTCACTCTGCCTTATCCAAAGTCCTGCTTTTAGAATCTATGCATATAATAAGAACGCTGTTGTCTCTGCTACTAAGTCTGGGGTGATTTATGACCCAGCAATATATAACCAGAGCAGCAACACCAGCAAAATAATGGAAATAGTCCAAAAGGAAATAGGGGACTGGGCTCGTTCATATTGAGTATTTTGAACTTAAGAATGGATAACACTAAAACATCAAGATTCAATTACTCACATCTTATAAAATGGTCCTACCCAAAGTTTGGAAGAATTTTCTCTGCAGTTATATAAATCATTACATAGACTTCATTGGAGATTCTGTTTATCAAAGCCTCATCATTATTTATTGTTATAATTCTCTTTTTAAGTAAATAAATTTCAATGATATATGTTATAATATGAACATTTAATTAATTTTAGAAAGATTTAAAAGTGTCTAAATTACTTAGCATGCTGTGAGGAAGTGGTTTTCAAATTTTAATGTGATAACAATCACCTTGGATGCTTGTTAAAAGTCTGATTCCAAGGCCCTTCCACAGAGATTCTGATTGAGTAGACATGTATATTTGACAGGAGATTCTAATACTGGTGGGTCAGGAAAAAACTAAAAACTATTCCTGGAAATCCAATAGGGTACACAAAAAAAAGTATGTAACATAGCTTCTGCCTCAAATAATTTAATGCAAATTCATAGAAAAGACATTTGTGTGAAAAAATAAGAAGACAGCATTTAGGCTTCAAGTTGGTTTTGGATTCTAATCCACCAGACCTAACATTTTTCTTCTTTAATTTGAATTGTCAGGTAGGAAAAAAACTAGGCCCAAGAGGGTGAGGTTTTTCCAACTGACAGTAGAGTTTAAACAATATACTTAGTGATGGATCCGATTAACAGTTTTTTTTCTGACTCATGAGCAATATATTCTATAGATTAAGTGAAGAATTTAATGTCTTAAAGTTTAATGTTACTTTCCAGGGAGATTAAAGGAGAGTTTTGTGTTTCACATTGAATGACTAGCCCAAGAAGAGCTTTTAACTGAATATATATTTATGTTTCTGAGCTATAGATATAATGGTCAAACACAGTAGAAGTTTATATCTCACTATATAGGAGCTCAAGGAGGGTAAGGAGGTCTCTTCCATGTGATAATTCAGGTATCCATGACCATTCCATTTGGTGGCTCTATCATCCCCTAGTTCATCACTGTCATCAGTATCCAACCTATGGAAGAGGAAAGAAATACAGGGGAAGCACACCTGTTTCACAAAAGCCTTGGCCCCCAACAGTACACGTCGCTTCTACTAATCACATTGGTGAGAATTAGTTATATGGCCATATCCAGTTGCACAAAGACTTGGAAAAGGAGTTTTCTCATCTATTAGCCTCTTTCGAGCTTCAACTGTATACCACAGAAGAGAAGAATGGATTATGGTGGACAGTCACAATTGCCACACATTAAGGTATATCACTGTATTTCAAACCACCGGAGATAAAGAGCAGATTCTAAAAGATCCAGAGAGAGAAAAACAAGGCACTTACCAGTTATCAGAATGCCATCAAATTTCTCAAAAAAACACAGAAAGACAATGGAGAAAAATCTACATAATTCTGAGAGAAAATGATGGTCAACCTAGGATTCTATACCTAACCAAACCATTAACATGAAAGGTAGACAGACTTTGCAGACTTGTACAATCCCAAAAGATTTACCTCCCAAATACTTTCGCAGGAAGTTACTGGAAATGTGCAAGGGTAGAATCCAAGAAATGTGCAAGGGTAGAATCCAAGAAAGAGGAAAACATAAAACACAGAAAACAGAGGGTCCAAAAAATAAGAGTGAAATGAACTGAATTCCAGTGATGGTGGTGAAAAGATACTCCAGTCTGACAGCTGGACAGCAAACCTAGACAGCAAATTCTGAATGCAGCAATAAGATGGATTCCAGAAAGTATGAGTTTCCCCCACCCTAACCACCGCACCACACCCCCCACCCACACACGCATTGAACTAATAGATTATTTGGTGTGTTTGACTCTGGAAAGAAGTTTTAATGTTCTGTCAGAGGGCATGGGGTTTAATTAGTGAAGGGTACATAAAAATTAACTGAAAAGAAGAGACATATGTCAGTATACCATGTGACTCATCTGTGAATTATATTAAGGCAGTTATAATACCATAAGCACTAATATTCATTTAACTAAAGATTGTTACAGAACATGTAGAGAGAGAGTGAAAAATGTATGGGATGGTAAGGAATGGAAATGTAAGAACACAAAATCCTCATCTTTCACGTGCAAAAAAGGTCACCTGATAAGGTCTTAAATTAAAAAATCAAGAGACCACAGTCTAAACATGCTATTGGGACATATGAAGAGTCTTAGCTTGGGTTCCCCAGAAAGCAGAGCCTGAGGCAAAGGCTGATATGCTGCTTCTTTATTACAGGTCGCAATAATGGAGAAGAAGAAATGAGGGGAGTGAAGTGAATAAAGGGGAAGCACTGATGAAAGGCAATTGTCAAGTTGTAAACCACGCCAGCCACTCTGGATGTCAAGCATGATTGATGGCTTCTCATATGACCATCCTGTGAGGGGCTCTCTAAACGATTTGACTTGAGACAGTCCATGATGGTGGGATTAAAAGTGATTAAAAGTATTTTACATAGTAGAATACTTTATTCTAGACACTTACTGCAACTAAGAATAGCTTTTAATCTTAGCAAAGAAAGGCTAAATCAAGGTAATTTTTTTGAAGCTAAACCATGTCTACTTCTATGTTACTAACATACTGAATGTAATCAATTACCAAAATTCATAGACTTGGTCAGCAATTCTCAAACTCTTTGGTCTCAGGACCTCTTTACACTCTTAAAATTTCTATACATCTTAGTTAATGATAGTGATCATGTTAGAGAATAAAATTGAGATTTTAAAAGATTTTTGTGTATTGATTCACCTAAAAATAATAAATCTAAATTGTATATTATCATAAATAACATATTGTTTTTAAGATTTCATTTATTTATTTGAGAGAGAGAGAGAGCATGAGAGGGGGGATGGTCAGAGGGAGAAGCAGACTCCCTGCTGAGCAGGGAGCCCAATGCGGACTCGATCCTGAGACTCCAGGATCATGAGCTAAGCCGAAGGCAGTCGCTTAACCAACTGAGACACCCAAGCGCCCATAAATAACATATTTTTATTTTAAAATAACCATATTTTCTAAATCAAAATACTTCAGTGAGAAGAGCAGCATTGTTGAACATTTTCAGTTCTCTTAAACTTCTAGCTTAATAGAAGACAGTTCATTTCTTATATTTGCTTCTGTATTCAGTTTGTTGTGATATGTTGTTTGGTTAAAATACATGAAAAAAAAAAGTGGTCTCACATAGATATGTTGTTGGGAAAGAAGGGAATATTTTAACAGCTTTTTCAGATAATTGTAGTTATTCTTCATTGATTCTACACCAAAATGTGAAATCAGAAACCATATCCATGAACTTTTTGTATGCTGTTACATTAAAAGTCCTTGGTCTATCTTGCACTTTGAATGGACCTTTTTGTTAACCGTGCATGATTAGTCACTTGAAAAGCACTGGTCCACTGAGCTTTTCAGATCTTCCAAATGCTAACCCATTTCGTGTCAAAAATCACATTCATTAATATCATCATTATTCTCATTAAAAAAGACTGCAGGTATTAGGAAACTCTCTAGTTCATGGTGGTGGATACAAGTTTTCTAAATTTTGAATTTTTGTGTGAAAGCTCCAATTTTTTCACTGGAAACAAATGTCAGTTCCTTTTTAGAAATGATCAACTCACTTCATTGAGTTTCAAGAAAATGTCTGCCAAATAAATCAGAATAGCCCTAGTTTGTCTGACAGTTGTTCCTCCAAGTGAAAATGATATTCCATGAAAAAAAGCAGCTACTTCAGCATATAACTCAGAGATACACATGTTTTTCTCCAAGACAACCATCATACTTCAGCATGTAACCACAGCACTTTATATTTTCCCGGCTTTATTAAGATATTAACATATGATCATAGATCAACAGATAACAGCATAGTGATCTGATATATGTATATATTGCAAAATGATTATCACAATAAAGTTAGTTAACACATGCATCATCTCACACAGTTACAAATTGTCTCTGTGTGTGTGTGTGTGGTGAGAACTTTTATCTACTCTTCTTAGCAACTTTCAAACAATACAGGGTTGTTGACTATAATCATCATGCTGTACATTACCTCCCAGAACTTGCTCATCTGATAACTGGAAGTTTGTATCCTCTGACCATCCTCACCTACTTTCCTACTCTCCCACCCCAGCCCCTCACAACCACCACTCTGCTGTTTCTGAGTTTTACAACTTAAATACTTCCCACTTTGTCATACAGAATGTTAACTTGACACACTCAAAGGTTAAGATCTAACAAAATTAATAACCTTTACTGCTTTATAAAGATATTCTTAAGTGTAACTGGCATTTTTTTTTTAACTGCAAGTGTATGGCCATGAAAAATACAACGACTACTAGTATGATTTGGTGCCACTGCCTCAACTCAAGCTGAGGTGCCAACAGTTTTAGCTACCATTGCTTTTCACCATGCTTGCAAATGTCGCTCCAGTGAAAAAGGCAAACAACAGTTTAGTATTATTATGAAAATAAATTTGTCCTCTGAGTCACCCAGAAAGGATTTCAGGGACCCACAGGCTCTGTGCATGGTCCTTTGAGAACTACTGATATAAGCACTAAGTGTTATAAATGATCACAAACAAAAGTCCTCACTTTTTTGCCTGGCTGAAGTAAGAATTGAGTTTAGCCTTCAAAGGTGTTCAGATCGTACCTAGACAGTAGGACACAATAGCAATGACCCTTGATAGCTTAGAGGACCTAAGTCCCAGTGTTGTCATTTACTAGTCACAAGACCGTAGACCAGTCAACTGTGTTCCTTTGAGTGTCATTCTCCCCATCTACATATGAGAGATAATTCCATCCACCTCTTAGGGTTGTTGGATACACTAAAACTATTCCAAGTGTGATTCCCTGAAGCCTCAGCACCAATATCACCTGGGAACTTGGGAGAAATGCAAATTCTGGAGTCCCAACCCACATGTGTGGACTCAGAATCCTTGGGAGTGGGGCCCCCAAATGACTTTTATCCACACCAAAGTTTGAGAAGCATTGATGTCATGTAAGAAACTGTAAACACTGTGGATCTACATCATAATGATAATATTTAGAAAAGAAAGTCTTTCCAGTCAAAGAATGGCATGAAGATAGCTATTTGTGTTTTTGTTTTACCCCCTAATCACACACACACACACACACACACACTAAATTATTAGACATACCTTATTCATATGTGCATAATCCACCATAGGGTAGTCCTGGTCTTACTGTTGTTAAGATATAGGTGTTCCATAGAAATGAATTTAAAAATACAGAGCCAAGAAATAGCCTAGAGAAAGGGAAGATGGCAAAGAGCAGTGTATGGAGAAGCAGTGGGAAATGATGCTGGATGTGGTTAAAGTAGGGGATGAAATGTTTATACTTTTCACAATGGGCAATGAGGAGGCAGATTCTTGACTAGCAAAGTGACATGAGGAAAGGCATGAATTAGGAAACTAGTTTGAGGGCCGTGGTACAGAATGAATTGGAAGGGAGAGGACATGAAAGCAAGGCAGGTTTCATTGGGACCATACATTTTTTTCCTCCCCAGAGAATAAAAAAACCTTCGAATGAATGTGGACAAGATCCACATACTCACAGACACTTGTCTGGTAGGAGTAAAACCCAAGATAAAGAAAACTGCAAGAATGAGTATGTTATATATCCATTATTTACCCCAACACAGCACTTTGGCCTTCCATTTCAGTTCCAAGCCCTCCTGTTAATTCACTGCCCTCAACGTCCCCATATGCTCTTCTTTTCTCAGTGGCCCAAGTTCTTCCCTTTTCACTGAAGAATATCTTTTCTTTATTTCCTATCCTTTAACTCTCTCTGCCTGCCAAAATTTCTAAATGATGAGAAATTATTTTTGCAAGAATTTCTATGCCACAGGAGAGGAGAAATGGAAAAACCTTATGTCATGGTCAGAGTCTGCCTCTCTTCTCAGACATAGAAGTAGTTAGCAACAGCTTTTTTAAGATAATGCTTTGATTTTCGTATTTTAAAAAAAGAATAGAGAAGAAAATGAAAACAGGAGAGAAGCAATGTCTGTGCAGGGCAGGCTTGGAAAAGATTAATAAATCAAAAACACAAGGACCTTGGAGCTGATGTTGAGTTTATCTGTTTGTGTGTACTGGGGACAGAACCAGGTCAGAATGTCCTGCTGGGATTTATCTGTCCTGGAATGGAATTACCCTGAGTAAAGCTAAAAGCATTTAATGCAGGGTATAGGATAGTAATGGTTGAAGAACCCTCAGTTTTCACCTTAATTAAGCTAAACTAATTACATTAATAAGATTCTCCAAAGCTAACCCTGTCAAAGCATTCAAACTGCTCTGCACTTTTGGCTGCAATTACACCAGGAAGTGGAAGCTAAAAACTTAGGAGAGTAACCCACACCATGTGACTTCAAAGCTCTGAAGGAAGGCAAAATTTTAAAATCACAGAGGGGGGAGTAGATCTGAGAGGGGGGGGGGGGGAGGGAGTTTAGCATCTTTGATACTGCATCAAGGTGCATCTTCTACTTAATTTAACTTGAATCCAAGCACTCAGATTCAGTTAAGTGGGGTGAAAAACAAAGCCTTTTCAATGTTACCTAAGATTTTTGGATGAAAGTTCAATGAGAAGGTAATTTATTTATTGCAGTATGATATATACAAAAAATGGAACTTAAAAAGAATGCTTGAGGGGCACCTGGGTGGCTCAGTGGATTAAGCGTCTGCCTTCAGCTCAGGTCATGAGCCCAGGGTCTGGGGATTGAGCCCCGCTTGGGCTTCCTGCTTGGTGGGGAGCCTGCTTCTTCCTCTCCTGCTCCCCCTGCTTGTACTCATTCTCTCTCTGTCAAATAAATAAATAAAATCTTTGAAAAAAAGAAAAAGAAGCTTGAGAATGCCATTTCCCATTTAACCATTTGAATTGAAAACAAGACCCATTTATTGGAATGAAAGCATGGTAAGATTAATATAAACCATAATTACTTTTGTCCCTTTCCACTTAATTATAGGTAATACCTGGTATAGTTCTAGGTAACAAAGATACCACTATGAACAATGCAGAGACAGGGTTCCTGTCTTTATAGAGTTTATATTCTACTAAGGGAGATGGAGAAAAAAGAAGTGAACATATGACTATAAATATACAACAGATAAAGTATCTCATAAGTATCAAATAGAAAAGTGGCTAAGATAGAGATGAATTAGAAGGTAAGCTTAAATAAAATGGTTAGAGGAGGCATCTCTAAGAAGATTCAACAATCAAGAGCCTTCATGGAATGAGTAGGAGAGAAAGCCAGTAGGAAACAGAGACTCACATCTCTCTCCCTCTCTCTCTCTCTCAAATTCACCTGTGAATAGGGAGCTGAGGATGGGATGATTGCTGGAGGGAATATGGGGACTCAGAAGGTTTTGGGTTTTTTTCCAAATTCAGGAAAAACCAGAGCATGTATGTGTGCTGAAAGGATTGGGAATGGTCCAAGGGAGAGGAAGGGGTTGATGAGAAGCATAGATGGGATCTAGAGCATAAGCCTAAGAATGGATATGAGCAGAAAACAAGATAAGAAACGAGATTGTGCGGATACAGGTCAAGGTGTGAAATTCCCTGCAGAAGCTTTGGCGTTATTCTCCTCTACCCCCCTCACCTCAGAACCTTCAAATTTACTTACTCTTTCCCTCCTGAAACTCTCTCAATGTAAACTATTGACACATCCTATCAGCTTGAAAATCCTTACGAATTCCATTTCCATAATTGTTCATTTTCCTGAATACACAAATGTTTGCAAACATAGCACCGCCAACCCAAAGCAGAGGTTATTTTTCACAGGTAGTCATATGATTTTGTCTCTATAATATAATGTGGTAAGTGAAACATTTTAGAACAAAAGATACATTAAAAGTGGTACCTCCCCCCCAAAAAGGTAAAATCCAGAATCACTGCATATGCAGTGTTCCATACCTTTCTCCTCCGTTCTTTTTATTATATTGTCAAGGTCCTGATACTCATTTTTCCATCCATAACACCTCCACTTTTCATATCAGTGTGGCATTCAAATCATTTCTTGAATATAATATCCCCGATGCTTTACAGAATGTGTCTATTCTCTGAAAAACATGTGTATTTATATATTCCTATATCCCCCTCATTTACTTTCCATTGCTAAATTAAGAAAGAAATAATAAGAAACTTAAAATAAATCACATTACTCTGCCTTGTCCAACTGGATAGGTAGATCATTTTCAAATATAATCACAAATGCTGGTTTAGTATAAAAGAGTTCTTAATTTTTCAAACCCAAATGCACTGAGTTATTTTAAGCCCTGCTACCATCCGTCAGTTGCCTGGTGTGAAAGAGCATATAACTTAGATAAAGCTGGAGTGACTGGAGCCGTCACCACAAATCACCAGGGAGAAGGCTGCTTGCAGCAGTGATATAGGCCGGAAAGTGCCCCGCTCCCCCCAAAAAACCCCATGAAGAAGCTGATGTGGTGTTAAAGCTAATAGTTTACAGTGGTTCCTGCCATCTGTCATCCCACCAGACCACACAAGTAGGAGATGAGAAGAAATGCATCTTTCATGCTGATGTCCCACAATGTCATTTTTTAAGTTACAGGCATCGATAAATTTCATTTGCTATCAAAATTAATCCATACCTTTAGAAGTGAAAGCAGTTGTGAGAAAGTTTCAAATGAAGTTTCAAATATCTCTACCTTGACCAAAACCCATTTAAACTTTAGAAATATTTCTAACCTTCTACAGAATGAATGCATTTCGCCTATAGTATGAGTTTTAGGTAAGGAATTTTATTTGTTCAACTGCTCCTGTCTTCATTAAGAAACATCTGCTCACAAAAATTATGTCTGGGTTCACAAATGCAGATAGTGGGCCAATGTGAATAACTCAAAACGTTTTCCAAATAACAATTAAATTCAAAATGAATTGCATACCCGCCAGAATGACTAAAACTGAAACAAAAGTAACAAGTGTTGGTGAAAATACAGAGCAAACGAACTCTCACATTGTTGATGCTAGCACAAATTCATAAACTGGTAAGAAACCAATTTAGAAAACTATTAAAGCCAGTGGTGTGCTTAATGTTTAAATGTTTAACAACGGATTCTCGGAAAGGGGTCAGGGGTCTGATTTGTAGCGTTTGCCTACTTCCATGGTGTATGTACCTCCTCTGATGGCCAGGTTCAAGTACCAATGTGACATCACTGAACAGGAGCTTGGGAAGAGATGTGCAAAAATAGATTCATATGACTTGATATAGGCCACTCCATCTTTCCTTTGACTAGAGCTGAATCTTCCCCATAACCCTGAAATTTTTCTTCTAATTATAATCCCCCCCAAAATGTACATATATGTTCATGAAAAGCAGCCTACAAGAGTGTCATAGCAACACAATTTTTAAAAGCCAGAAACTGGCAACAACCCAAATGTCCATGTGTAAGGGAAAGAGTACAATGAAATAATAGTCAACAATGAACAAACTACTGCTGTACACGTCACAAGTGAATCTCTCAAAACACAGTGTGGATCAAAAGAGCCAGATGGCAAAGAATAATGATTTCATATACATAACGTTTAAAACCAGATAAGCCTATTGGGTGTCGCTAAGAATCAGAATAATGGAGTGGTGGCATCTGTGAAGGGGGACAAAGGAGGCTTCGTGAGCAGGCAATAGAAACACAGGTGTTTTCATCCTCTAAAACTTCTAAAACTTCCTTGAGCTGTGAAGTGATGATTGTGCACTCTTTTTTTCTGAATGAATGTTACACAACAATTAAGTTTACTTAAAAAAGAAAACTTTCAGACATAACAATTCTGTGAGTTCATTTTCCTCAGTGGTTTTTCTTTATATTAACTGTGCATCTTTTACAAACAGCATGGACGTTAGAGATAGACTGGATTTCAAGTCCTGGCTCTGCTACTTACAGGCTATGTGACTTGGCACATCTTACCTCTCTGAGCTCCGGTTTTTTCATGTTTTATATGAAAATCATAATAATATCTCCATCAGTACACAATGAAGACTGAAAATAATATAGTAAAGTGCCAAATATTGTGTCTTTTCTACAATCCATAATCCTCAGAGCAGTCAGGGTAATTTTTTTTTTAAGAAAATATACATCTTATCCTATTAGTCTCTTGCTTAAAACCCCCCCAATTACTTGGAATAAAATAAAATCCTTACCATGGTCTGCAAGACTCTACATGGTCCCTGCCCTCCTCTGTGACTTCAGTTCCTACTATATTTAATCTCACTCCCTGCACTCCAGCCATATTGCCTGTTCTTTGAACACACCTGGCTGTTGCCACAGGGCCTTTGCTCAAGCTGCTGTCTCTGCTTGGAATCGAGTGCCACATACATGCACATTCAATTCCATCTCTAGGCAGGTCTTACATCAAAAATCATCTTCTCAGAAAAAGACCTTCCCTGAACTCTCAATAAAGTAGTCTCCTCAGTCACTCTCTATCCCGTTGCCCTGTTTTATTTTCAACATTATCCTTACTTGTTGTTGAAATTACCTCAATTATTGTTCTTCTCCCATCATACAGCCATTCACCTCAACTAAGCCAAAAGAAGGCGGTGACAGTGTCTGTTATTCACCTATTCCAGGACTAGAAGAATGCCTTGCAGATAGTAGATGCTCACTAGCTAGCTGCTGATTGGAAAAATGGATTAACTGATGAATAAACCATAGGTACTCCCCCACCCCACCCCATAAAAAGAGTCAGTGTTTCCTTCAAGGATGCTCTCAATATAATCTGGATTGGAGAGCAAGAAAGGGCCCCTTGGAACATCCTTATATCTCAGAAGAGTTTATGGATCAAGAAGTATACTTACTACGTTTGCTTCTTGAATCATTCAGTCTCTATGTGACAATTCTTATTTCCTTCCTATTATAGAACTTAACTATCAGGACAAGTTCAAGAATCACCTAAAAGAAAAATGTGGTATACCACCTCAAAATGGTAAAATACATGCATTTGACAGAATAAAACAGTTTGAAATTGGAATCACTAAAGACATTGACTCTCATACATGGGATGCTGTGTTACACATAATTTTTGTAACCATGTAAACATGCTTAGGGCCCTTTTGTTCCCCTGGGATCTCAATGGAGAAATCCTAAAATTCTTGCCTTTGACATGACTCTGTTAAAAGCAGGTCTTCTTGCTATCCCTGGGAAAATAGATCTTTAAAATCTTAGTCATTTTTTTCCAGGTGTAAATTGAGCAATCCTTTCAGGACACCAAAAATATTGTTCATCCCCACAGTCTCTCTTCTATGCAATTTGTGTTCTCTTCTTTATTATCTAGTCTGGGGCTAAAATAATTTATTAAAATTAAAACCAATCACCAGTATGTAAACCAAATTATCAGAGGGAGTTTTTCCAATGTTTCTCTAAGCTGAATATTTAGATTTGCTCTATTCAAAATCGCTTATGTTTGAAATTATTTAAAAACATGTTTAACAATCCCCAGATTTATGAAAATGATATATATTCTACCAAGTTATGAAAGCTGATACAAAAATTTTATGTCACCTAATTAATTTGGGAGACATCAGAAGGATTATACTTTAAAACAACAATGAACTGTATCTCCAGCTGCAATTTTTTTTAAGCTACCTTATTAAATGGGGTTTTCACTCAGTCCAACATGAGGGGTATCTGCTTCCTTACAGCTAGCATAGATAGAGATGTGCTAGGAGTGGGGCAGGAAAGGGTGCACAAGAGAAAAATGGAAACACAACAAATGATCTGGAAACCTTATAGACTCAGCCTGGTAGGGGTGTGTCTGCTTTAGAGAGAACTGGATAGAGGAAGAAAGGTGTTGATGCCTTTGATCTCTGAAAAACCTTGGAGAGGCAAGACTAACACAGTTCAGGGTTAAAAAGAGATTAAAAACAAAATGCTTAGAGGAGATGGGGTGGCAAAGAGAGCCAAAACTTTTTAGAGTAATGGGAGCCAGCAAACACAGGAACTATGATCAGTCTCTAACTTCTCACGCTTCGGGGCGCCTGGGTGGCTCAGATGGTTAAGCGTCTGCCTTCGGCTCAGGTCATGATCCCAGGGTTCTGGGATCGAGTCCCGCATCGGGCTCCCTGCTAGGCGGGGAGCCTGCTTCTCCCTCTGCCTCTGCCTCTCTCTCTCTCTCTGACTTTCATGAATAAATAAATAAAACATTTAAAAAAAATTATAACTTCTCACACTTCATTCAGAGCTTTCTTCAAACTGCTGAAACCATGTTACTTCATAGCAGTTGGGCCAGCTTTATGAAATTTTTTTTTTAAACTGACTCGCAAAGAATGAAATTTCTCTTCAGTATCATAATTAAATAAATGCTGTTAAAAGGAAACTCTTATAATGAGTTTAGAAATTAGATCATTTCTTTTCTCAAGAGGCAGCCTTATTTTATAGTCCAGATGGCCATGCTGACCCTTATTAACACAAATTAAATTGCACATATCACCTAAATTGTGCCACATAGTTTTATTCAAGAAAAACAGTGAATATTAGCAGCCCAGCTTTCCACAGAAATTTCTTCTCTGATAAAAGAAAGGGCACTTGGGCGCCTGGGTGGCTCAGTTGGTTAAACGACTGCCTTCGGCTCAGGTCATGATCCTGGAGTCCCGGGATCGAGTCCCGCAACGGGCTCCCTACTCGGCGGGGGCTCTGCTTCGTCCTCTGACCCTATCCCCTCTCATGTGTTCTCTCTCTCTCATTCTCTCTCTCTCAATTTAATAAATAAAATCTTTAAAAAAAAGAAAAAAAAGAAAGGGCACTCATCAGAAAAGATCAATCTTACCCTCTTACATTGAGATCTGAATCAGCCATGTAATTACTACCTAAATATAAAAACATAATTTTTGTGTCAAATATGTGTTGGAGAAAACCAAATTAAACCTATTACTCTAATTTCAATTGCTTTGAGGAATGATGTCACTGATGCAATCGGATGGCCCAGTACAGTTAAAAATTAAAGTGAATGAAGAGAAAGTATTTTTGAGATGTTTCATTCATGAAATCCAACAAATGGGAGTTCCCTTTATTTAAAGTAATAAAGTTCTCTTCATTTAAAAGTTTTGAAAACACATTTCAGTTGGAAAATTATTCCTTACAGGATTGAGGGTGAGAAACTCCATAGAAAGAACATCATAAGACATCTACACAAAGAGTAACATGAATTTCTGACAAAGTCACACCAGATGCAAAGAAAAGCAATTATAACTAAAGTAAATAGGGCAATATCCCTAAGTATGCGAAGCAGTGACTGACTACAAGGGATTGAGTGAAGAAATCCACATTCAGCACCTGTTATTTTATAGCAATGGTTAACTTAACAATGGATGTAAATTGTAATAATTTTTCCATGATGTAAAATGCACTCAGAAAAACCATAAGAATCAAACTCTAGATTTGAATCATTTGGAGTATGACAGCCAATTAATACCTGGGGCGGCTGTGTAGGCTACTGGTTGGGAATGTGGATGCTGCTGAACCGCACAGATTCCCATCCCAGTTCTGCTGGCCTTGGCCTTACCCCAGCAACTTGACCTCTGGTGGGCCTCAGTGTCTTCACTCAAACACGGGGATAATGTTAGTGGTAGCAGCACTAATTTTATATACCAATGCCACAATACCTTCCAGCCGTTCATTTGTTTTCTGATTTTATCACAACACAGAGCCAGGTTCTCCACTTTGCAAGACCAGAAAGCAGTCTTTATCAATAAATCCAGAGTCTACCACGTTCTCAGTAATGACTTTATAATAACTAAAACTGCAAGAGATGGTAAGTAACTAAGAATGACAAGCCTCAAAAGTAATTCCACGAGGTAAACGTCATTATAATCGTTTGTCACGAGAGGAAACTGAGGTTTAGAAGTTTAACGCTCCCAAGATAACAAAGCAACTAAATAGCAGAGCTGCCCTTTAAACCTGGCCTATAACCCTCCAATACCACGCTGCAATAATAGTTCCCATAAATGTTTTTATTCTGCAATAAAGATGTATAAGGACACCCATGTTTTTATAATCTAGCACAGTGAGTGGTTCACAAAGTGTGATCTGGGAACTCCTGGGGGTCCTCAAGACCTTTGCAGAGAGACTGTGAGGTCAAAACTCCTTTCATAATAATATGAAAACATTATTTGCCTTTTTTATTTTCATTCTCTCGTGAGCAGACAATGAAGTTTTCCAGAGGCTATATGACCTGCGATGTCTCCACAGATTGAATGCAGAAGCAGATATAAGAATCCAGCTGTCCTCTATTAAGCCAGGCAATAGAGAAACTTGCAAAAATATAAAGCAATGCAGACTTCTTGCTAACATTCTTTTTTTAGTTTTAGAAAATAAGATTATTTTTCATTAAAATGTTATTTATGTCAAATGTAATGAGTTTGTTATTTTTAAATAATCAATACATATTTTTTCAGTTTTAAATCTGAATATACTAAAAATCTCTAGCTATAATACACACAGACAAAAGCACATAGACAAAATCTCAGTTTTTAAGAGTCTAAAGGGGATCCTAAGAACAAAGAGTTTGAGAACCTTAAAAAATACTCATAGCATTTATGATATTGTCAGTACAGGAGCATAGGTGAGAAAACAAGATTATACAAGGAGTGGTTTTTCAATGAGCACTTAAGTTAGCCTGGCAGCTATCTGGGCACCCTGAAATTGAATGTCATTTTTATCACTGCATCCACCCAAACTGAGGGCATTCTTCCATGATGAAAGACTTTCCATGAGATTATTGTCAGGTGATACTGTGATTTTTAAAAATTATATGGGAGTAAAGTGGAATATGAATTAGGAAGTGAGAAGTTGAATGCCTTTATCATGAGATTGTATTGTGCCTGTTTTAATAGGACTTCAAAGTTTAAAAGATTATCAAGGAATTCCTTCAACACAGTATATTGAAAGAGGGTGAAGAGCTTAGCTTGCCATAACCTGTGGTGAGTCTTTAACTTAAAAAAAAAAGTATATATGTGTGAGTTATAAAAATGTAACCATAATGAAATTGTATATAATTGCTATATTATATATCACAGTATGTGTTACATACTATGAGATATGTATAGATACAGATAATCTGAATAAACTAGTTAAGTGACAGAAGAAATTAGAAGGTCCCCTTGATCAGTGTGACAACTTTCTTAATCTGTGGGTAGCTAGCTAAATGTTCACAACACAAACTAATATCTTTGTATATAACATGTGTATATTTAGATGGTGCTTGTCATCTCCAGTTTATCAGCAAAGTAACCATAGAAGATTTGTAGACCAAAATTTTTTTCCAACTTTTACTATATGTCTTTTCTGCCTCTTAAAATCTTTTCTGCCTTATTTCCCCTATGTAGGGAATAGTAGAGCATAGACAGAAATAATTCTCACATACTTAGACCAATGCTAACGGTTAAAATATGTAATAACCACAGGCTTCAAGAATGAAAATGATGAGGAAAATATATTAACAAAATGATACCAATTTGCTAAACAAAGTCTGGCACATCCATGCATAATCTACATCATAATAGAGGGATGGGAAGAATGCAGTGGTAAAAATACTTGCCCCTTTAATAAAGCAGGATCAAAATACTTTACGCCAGACATTTTGACTCCAAGATTTCTCAGATCTACTATTTGACTTAAACTCATCCAAGTAAGTATATATAAAAGAGCAAAATATGCAAAAGGAAGACTATGACAAAGAATTTGTGCCAAGCAAAAGGCCATAACCTACTTCTCAAACATAAAGAAAACACAATCAAATGCTTTTGAGTCTTCCACAAATAGGAAGTCATTCTCTTAAAGCAGGTGGTGGTGTGGAGGAAAGAGATTTGAGTTTAATACGTAATGTTTAAATTGGTTAGTGAGCATGAACTCAACACTATTTTTCTCTTTTATTTACATAAAGGTCAACTGCTGACTGAAAAATCTGAGCTGCAGGTGGGATATTTAGTTTCCTAGATGACCTCTTACGGTCACCCAAGACTCACACTGGCATGTGAAATAGAGCTGTTTATATTACAAAGTACAAAATGATCAAATAACAAGAAGGATCCTGAAAATGTCCTTTAAGATAATGGAAATTTTCATTTATAAAATAAATTTAGAGTAGATCAAAACACTTAAAATGCATACCATTAATCCTGAAATTCTACCTTTAGGAATGTATCCTAAAGAAAGAATTTGACAAGGGCTCCAAAATGTTATGAAGAGGGAAGTTTATTTCAGGATTGCTTAACAACTGAGTGTAATGGCCAATAATGTCAACTGGTTAAACAAACGATGGTACATCCACATACTGAAATATTAATACAGTCAACAAGAATAATAATGATGATGTTTGTTGAAAAGAAATGTGTTAGCAAAATACTGTTTAATTAAAAAGCAAGTTAAAGTTGGGACAAAGTAGCATAACCCTTGATACTGTCTTGGATAAAAAAGTTATGTGTGTGTTTATCTCAAAGGTATATAATAAATAATTAAAGGATTAAAGGTTAATCTTTGGTGAAATTATAGATTTCTTAGACAAACTAATTTTTTATGTTGTTCTAGCATAAATATTCCTTTGTAATAATGAACACATTTTTATAAAAAATTAATATATATAAAAGGATATTGATCCATGAGGTTATATAGCCAATTTCACACAAAAGTTAAGAAAGAAGCTTTTTTCCTGATCCAACCAGTCATTTTTTTTTAAAGATTTTATTTATTTATTTGAGAGAGAGAGAATGAGAGAGAACACATGAGAGGGGATAGGGTCAGAGGGCAAAGCAGACTCCCTGCCAAGCAGGGAGCCCGACGTGGGACTCGATCCAGGGACTCTAGGATCATGACCTGAGCCGAAGGCAGTCGCTTAACCAAACGAGCCACCCAGGCGCCCCCAACCAGTCATTTCTATGACAGACTGCAAATATCCTCAGGACAATCTTTCTGGACTGACATGTTTTTTTCTTTCCCTCTAAAAAGTTGAAAGATAATGCAGTATCCTGTGCACCCTTTTTTCTTAGAGTTTTATTTTCCAAACCACACCTTAATTTATAAAACAAGAAAGCAGGCCATAGATTTATTTTTCTTCTTGAAAGAATAAAGAGTTTTTATTTAGGTGATTTTATGATAGAGTAATAACTCTAAAGTTAGATACATAAAAATAATTGACCATTCTCTTCCATCATTGTCAAATTACTTAGAGCATGTGTTTCATCTTTTATGTAATGTTGGAAAGAATGATTTCTTCAAGGTACCTGAAAGCAACAACCAGTAGAAACCTCTGCAAGAAAAGCAGACTTTGTTAGGATTACATGTGTCTGGATGCAGAAAAACTTGCTACACCCCACTGATTACAAGTAATCCGAGCAAATAACAGATAATCAGGATCAATTTCTCTCTAAACAGACCAGCAGATGCCCAGAAAGTTAGTAAATTTGACTCATGGTTTAATAGGCTATGTTTTCCAATTGTCCATAGCAATAATGTTAAGAGTATTTATTAATGGTCAACTACAGAACTACAAAGCAGTTATTATTAGAGCAAATTCCCATCCTCGTGGATAATTTTTTTCCTATTGTATCTTGACCAGTTGTACTGATCCAGCAGGAGTTGAAATTTAAAACCAATCAAATTGATTCGTTTGTTAACAGGACCCAAACTAATATGGATCATTGAAATTAGCGGATGTTTTTTCTTAAATCCAACTTCCTCCTCCACTGACTCTCTTTATCAAAACAGCCAATAAGCCAAACTGCAAGATAACCTGAGCTTGCCTTCTGCTCCTGGCTGAAATCCTTAATTAGAGTGCCCTAAATATAGACCCAGAAGAAAAGAATCTGTACCATCACAGAAACTGCCCTTAAGCTAACAGCTAAATTATTTAGAACCAGCTATACTCATCAGAAGATGAAAACCACAACATGTTAACAGAAACACTTCAAACCAGAGCTGTCAAACTTGCACAAAACCATTGTTAGACCTGGAATAAAGTGAAACTAGAAACACCACTAAATTTCATTTAGTTTGTTGGCAAAGTGAGTTGACTCAATAAACTTCAGCCTTACTTTCCTTACCTCCGTCCTCATCTGGATGCATGAGCCCAAAGTTGCAGGAAGAAAATATGGCTAACTCCTAATAGTACATATATAACTGACACAGTATCTTTAATCACATTTTTTTCAGGATTCTCCCTGCCCACAAAATGGTGTTTGAATTACAGATTACTTAGGGTGAGGGGAAGCACGGAAAAATTTATATCATGTGAGCTCCAAGAAAATTTTCTTTGACAATTTCCATCTGGCACATTGCATTTGACAGTGGCAATCCTCATTCCCTTGTATGATGTAATGCATCATGACTGATGTAATCCAGGCAGATCATCTCAAAGGAGTGTTCTGCCAAGAACACCCCATGGGAAGTAACTTTTTTCATGGGTAATGAATGTGTTACAGATAAATGCTATATTTTATGTTCCCTGACATGATATGGCCTAGAGCTATGATATACAAAGCATTTTTGTCAAATTATTTTATTTTTGCTATTTGGCTAGTGAGTAATCATGTATAAAGAAATATTCTAACATCATAGTCATATCATACATATAAAATAAGTAGATCATGAAGTTCAGGCTGGATGTGGAGTGAGAGGAGGGAAAATTATTAGAAAAATAGTGTTTGTTCATAATATTGTATAATTCTTTTTAACTCTTAAGAGACATTGTGTAAGTATCTCAGATAATTGGCATCAAATTAACCAAATTGCCTGTCTCCATAACCCAAATTCACTGAGTAAATATTTGGTTCTTCAATTTATGCATTGTTTTAGTTATCTATTACTGTGTAACAGACTACCCCAAAATGTTAGGGACTTAAAACAACATTTATTATCTCACAGTTTCTCTGGATCAAGAATCCAGGTACAACTTAGGTAAATATTCCAGCCACAAGCATCACTCAAGGAAGACTTCAGTCATCTCAAGATCCAATGGGAAGGATTCACTTCCAAGCTCATTTATGCGGTACTTGGCAGGATTCAGATCTTAGCAGATTGTTGGATTCATGCCTCAATTCTCATGAGCTATTGGCTGGAGATTTCCCTCAATTCCCTGCCATGTGGGCCTCTCCACAGAATAACTCACAATGTGGCAGTGGCAAGAGAGAGTGCAGGAAAGAGAATGCTAGCAACCCAAACACAGAAGTGATATTCCATCACTTTAGCCATTTGCTGTTCATTAGAAGCAAGTCATTAGGATCAGCTCACACTCAACGGGATTCCACAAAAACATGAATACCAGGAGGTAGAGTTCATTGGGAGGCATGTCAAAAGCTGCCTACCATTCACTCACACTTTTGTTATAAAAATGAATAGGTTGAATAATATTTTTATCCATGTCATTAATACATATTAAACCATGACTCCTTGTTAGAGAATCACACTTCAAAAGAAAGTGATTTGTTTTACAAAAAAGCCAACTGATGCCATCAGCAAAGAGTCTAAACTTCAGTCGAGGGAGAAAGTTAGGACGCCTGGGTGGCTCAGTCAGTTAAGCGTCTGCCTTCGGCTCAGGTCATGATCCCAGGGTCCTGGGATGGAGTCCAGCATTGGGCTCCTTGCTCCGCGGGAAGCCTGCTTCTCCCTCTGCCAGCTACTCCCCCTGCTTGTGCTAGCGCACCCTCTCTCTCTCTCTGACAAATAACTAAATAAAATCTTAAAAAAAAAAAAAAGGAGAAAGTTAAGTCAGCTCATAGTGTAAACTAATATCACTTTTGCAGGATCATTCTTTTTGGTTCTCTACTTCAATCATTTACGTCATTTCTTCCTTTCCCTGGCAAGATGATGTCAAAATGAACACCTAGTGCTAAGAGAATTGGTGACCCTTCAGTATTACATGCTTATCAGCCGCCGGCTCACTATTGAAATGGGCAGCACCAGAGTCAAAAGTTCATACTGACAAGCAGCTACTTCCATTTACAGCTAATAGAGCAGGATTTTCCTCAACTTATTTAATAAACATACAGTGAAATAATATGTGGATAACATTAATATGTCCATATAATAACTAATTCATATTGACTCCTTACTATCAGCCAAGCACTGTTCTAAAGCACTTAACTAGGGTGCCTGGGTGGCTCAGTCGTTAAGTGTCTGCCTTCGGCTCAGGTCATGATCCTAGGGTCCTGGGATCAAGTCCCGCATCAGGGTCCCTGCTCCACAGGAAGCCTGCTTCTCCCTCTCCCACGCCCCCTGCTTGTGTTCCTGCTCTCGCTATCTCTCTCTGTTAAATAAATAAATAAAATCTTTAAAAAAAATAAAATAAAAATAAAGCACTTAACTACTTAATACACTCATTTACATATATACTTATTAATGTATGGGTATCTACATGTAAACTCAAGAAATCCCTACTAGTTGATAGCCATTAATATTACTGAGATATTTCTATTTATAGTGCAATTAGATGAAAATTACTCAACTTTTCCAAAGCCTAGAATTTGTGCCAGTCCCCTTCAATCAGCACGGAGACCCACTAAGTAATAAAAGATGTCAAAATAGTTACATGATAAATATAAAGTGATTCTGCTTACTTTGTAGTCAACTAGACTGGTTTACACACATTTTGAATTTGCTTCTTCCGAGTGAATAAAATGGTATGCTTGGAGAGTTGGTTACTTTATTTCTGCTGAAAGAAACTATTTTTAAATTCCCAGAATTGCTTTTTTTAACCCTGAGTTTATTTGTTCTTGCTCTCCTAACAATACGTAGACATAGTCTGATAGAATGTTTGAATGCTTTTTCATTTGCTTTTTCTGGTATAAAATTTATATTAATACTATATAAAATATACCCTAAGATGTATGTAGTGTCTTTTTAAACTTAAAAAAAAGTAAAATAGGTATAGGGGGCGGAGCAAGATGGCGGAGGAGTAGGAGACCTGGATTTCGTCTGGTCTCAGGAATTCAGCTGGATAGGGATCAAACCATTCTGAACACCTACAAACTCAACAGGAGATCGAAGAAAAGAAGAGCAACAACTCTCTCATCAGAAAAGCGACCACTTTCTGGAAGGTAGGACGTGCGGAGAAGTGAATCCGAGGCGATATTCGGGAGGATAGACGGCGGGGGAGAGGCCTCCGGCGGCCGCTTCTGGCAAGTGATAGAACCACGGAGCACAAAATCGGAACTTTTAAAAGTCTGCTCCACTGAGGGACGTCACTCTGGTGGCTAAGCAGGGGGTGGAACCCTCCGGGACAGTGTGGTCTCAGGACCCTCGGGGTCACAGAAAGACCGGGGGTGCCTGAGTGCGGCAGAGCTCCCAGGTAACGGAGCAGGGAAGCCAGCTGTAGAGGCGGAGCCCAGGCGCGGGCTCTCAGCTCGGGGTTGCCATAAACCGTGATCCGCGGCACAGTCGGGCCACTGCTCCTCCAGCAGGGACCCAACAAGCGGCAGATCCGGGGAGACTCACCTTCCTCCCCTGGGGGGAGCAGGGCGGGAGTGCACCGCAGGGATCTGCTGGGTTTGGAGACTCCACCCGGGGTCCGGTGCCAGAGAGAAACGCGCGGTCACAGGCCGGGTGAGCACGGAGTGCGGCTGGAGACCGGGGAGACGGGAGTGACTGACGGCTTTTCTCTGGGGGCTCACTGAGAAGCGGGGCCCTGAGTTCTCGGCTCCTCCAGGGCGGAGATTGGGAGGCCGCCATTTTCACTCTTCGCCTCCAAAGCTGTACGGAAAGCTCGCAGGGAACAAAAGCCCCGGAGAGCAAACCTGAGCAGATTACTTAGCTGGGAGGGGGCAAGGGCGGGGCAATTCTGCCTCCGGCAAAGACATTTGGAAACCACGGCAACAGGCCCCTCCCCAGAAGATCAGCGAGAACAGCCAGCCAAGACCAAGTTTACCCATCAATGAGAACGGCAGAACTCCAGCTCTAGGGGACTACTGCACATAGAATTCATGGCTCTTTTACCATGATTCTTTAGTCTTTCAAAGTTAATTCTTTTTAACTGTCTTTTTTTCTTTTTGAATTTTTCTTTTTCCCTTTTTCAACCAACATCTTATCAATCCCTTTTTTTAAAAAAAAAACATTTTTATTTTTCATTTTTAGAGTCATATTCTATCCCTTCATAGTAGTTACCTGTATTTTTGGCTTATATATATAAGTTGTTCTCTCTTTAAAATTTTGAGACAGTTTCTTCTAACAGATCAAAATATACCCTAAATCTCTAGTATATGGTGTTTTCTATTCCCCTGCCAGATCACATCCTCTCCCTTTTTTTTTTCTTTTTTTAAATCCTCTTCTTTCTTTTTTCAACTTCTTATCAATTCCTTTTATAAAATTTTTTATAATTTCCATCTTTACAGTCATATTCCATCCCTTCATCATATCAACCCTTATTTTTGTACATATATAAGTTTTTCTTTCTTTAAAATTTTGGGAGGCACTTTCTTCTAAAAGACCAAAATACACCCCAAATCTAGTGTGTGGCACTGATCTATATACCAGCCTGATCATATTTGATCACATTCTGGGTTTTTTGTTGTTGTTGTTTTGTTTTGTTTGTTTTTGTTTTTATCTTTATCTTTTTCTTTTTTTTCTTTTTCTTTTTTCTCTCTTTCCCTTTCTTTTCCCACTGCTTCAGGTTTTTTCTGATTTGTTTAGAGTATATTTTCTGGGGACGTTGTTACTCTGCTAGCATTTTGTTCTCTCATTAATCTATTCTCCTCTGCACAAAATGACAAGACGGAAAAAATCACCTCAACAAAAAGAACAAGAGGTAGTACCGACTGCCAGGGACCTACTCAATACGGACATTAGTACAATGTCAGATCTAGAGTTCAGAATCATCACTTTAAAGATACTAGCTGGGCTTGAAAAAAATATGGAAGTTATTAGAGAAACCCTTTCTGGAGAAGTAAAAGAACTAAAATCCAACCAAGTAGAAATCAAAAAGGCTATTAATGAGGTGCAATCAAAAATGGGGGCACTAACTGCTAGAATAAATGAGGCAGAAGAGAGAATCAGTAATATAGAAGATGAAATGATGGAAAATAAAGAAGCTGGGAAAAAGAGAGATAAACAACTACTGGATCACGAGGGCAGAATTCGAGAGAGAAGCGATACCATAAGACGAAACAACATTAGAATAATTGGGATCCCAGAAGAAGAAGAAAGAGAGAGGGGGGCAGAAGGTATAATGGAGCAAATTATAGCAGAGAACTTCCCTAATTTGGGGAAGGAAACAGGCATGAAAATCCAAGAAGCACAGAGAACCCCTCTCAAAATCAATAAAAATAGGTCAACACCCTGACATCTAATAGTAAAACTTACGAGTCTCATAGACAAAGAGAAAATCCTGAAAGCAGCTCGGGAGAAGAGATATGTAACCTACAAGGGTAGAAACATTAGATTGGCAACAGACCTATCCACAGAGACCTGGCAGGCCAGAAAGGACTGGCAGGATATATTCAGAGCACTAAATGAGAAAAATATGCAGCCAAGAATACTATATCCATCTAGGCTGTCATTGAAAATTGAAGGAGAGATAAAAAGCTTCCAGGACAAACAAAAACTAAAGGAATTTGCAAACACAAAACCAGCCCTACAGGAAATCTTGAAAGGGGTCCTCTAAGCAAAGAGAGAGCCTAAAAGCAACATAGACCAGAAAGGAACACAGACAATATACGGTAACAGTCACCTTACAGGCAATACAATGGCACTAAATTCCTATCTTTCAATAGTTACCCTGAATGTAAATGGGCTCAATGCCCCAATCAAAAGACACAGGCTATCAGACTGGATTAAAAAACAAGACCCATTGATATGCTGTCTGCAAGAGACTCATTTTCGACCCAAAGACAGCCCCAGATTGAAAGTGAGGGGGTGGAAAACCATTTACCATGCTAATGGACACCAAAAGAAAGCTGGGGTGGCAATCCTTATATCAGACAAATTAGATTTTAAACCAAAGACTCTAAGAAGAGATGAGGAAGGACACTATATCATACTTAAAGGATCTATCCAACAAGAAGATCTAACAATTGTAAATATCTATGCCCCTAACATGGGAGCAGCCAATTATATAAGGCAATTAATAACAAAAGCAAAGAAACACATCGACAACAATACAATAATATTGGGGGACTTTAACACCCCCCTCACTGAAATGGACAGATCGTCTAAGCAAAAGATCAACAAGGAAATAAAGACTTTAAATGACACACTGGACCAAATGGACTTTACAGACCTATTCAGAACATTCCACCCCAAAGCAACGGAATACACATTCTTCTCTAGTGCCCATGGAACATTCTCCAGAATAGATCACATCCTAGGTCATAAATCAGGTCTCAACCGGTACCAAAAGATTGGAATCATTCCCTGCCTATTTTCAGACCACAATGCTTTGAAACTAGAGCTCAATCACAAGACAAAAGTCAGAAAGAACTCAAATACATGGAGGCTAAAGAGCATCCTACTGAAGAACGAATGGGTCAACCAGGAAATTAAAGAAGAATTAAAAAAATACATGGAAACCAATGAAAATGAAAACACAACTATTCAAAATCTTTGGGATGCAGCAAAGGCAGTCCTAAGAGGAAAGTATATAGCAATACAAGCCTTTCTCAAGAAGCAAGAAAGGTCTCAAGTATACAACCTAACCCTACACCTAAAGGAGCTGGAGAAAGAACAGCAAATAAAGCCTAAACCCAGCAGGAGAAGAGAAATAATAAAGATCAGAGCAGAAATCAATGAAATAGAAACTAAAAGAACAGTAGAACAGATCAACGAAACTAGGAGCTGGTTCATTGAAAGAATTAACAAGATTGATAAACCCCTGGCCAGACTTATCAAAAAGAGAAGAGAAATGACCCAAATCAACAAAATCATGAATGAAAGAGGAGAGATCACAACCAACACCAAAGAAATACAATTATAAGAACATATTATGAGCAACTCTATGCCAGCAAATTAAATAACCTGGAAGAAATGGATGCATTCCTAGAGATGTACCAACTACCAAAACTGAACCAGGATGAAATAGAAAACCTGAACAGACCTATAACCACTAAGGAAATTGAAGCAGTCATCAAAAATCTCCCAAAAAACAAAAGCCCAGGGCCAGATGGCTTCCCAGGGGAATTCTACCAAACATTTCAAGAAGAATTAATACCTATTCTTCTGAAACTGTTCCAAAAAATAGAAATGGAAGGAAAACTTCCAAACTCATTTTATGAGGCCAGCATTACCTTGATCCCAAAACCAAAGACCCCATCAAAAAGGAGAATTACAGACCAATATCCTTGATGAACATGGATGCAAAAATTCTCACCAAAATACTAGCCAATAGGATCCAACAGTACATTAAAAGAATTATTCACCATGACCAAGTGGGATTTATCCCTGGGCTGCAAGGTTGGTTCAACATCCACAAATCAATCAATGTGATACAATACATTAACAAAAGAAAGAACAAGAATCATATGATCCTCTCAATAGATGCAGAAAAAGCATTTGACAAAGTACAGCATCCTTTCTTGATCAAAACTCTTCAGAGTATAGGGATAGAGGGTACATACCTCAATATCATAAAAGCCATCTATGAAAAACCTACAGCGAATATCATTCTCAATGGGGAAAAACTGAGAGCTTTCCCCCTAAGGTCAGGAACGCGGCAGGGATGTCCACTATCACCACTGCTATTCAACATAGTATTGGAAGTCCTAGCCACAGCAATCAGACAACAAAAAGAAATCAAAGGCATCCAAATTGGCAAGGAAGAAGTCAAACTCTCACTCTTTGCAGATGATATGATACTTTATGTGGAAAACCCCAAAGACTCCACCCCAAAACTGCTAGAACTCATACAGGAATTCAGTAAAGTGGCAGGATATAAAATCAATGCACAGAAGTCAGTGGCATTCCTATACACCAACAACAAGACAGAAGAAAGAGAAATTAAGGAGTCGATCCCATTTACAATTGCACCCAAAACCATAAGATACCTAGGAATAAATCTAACCAAAGAGACAAAGGATCTGTACTCAGAAAACTATAAAATACTCATGAAAGAAATTGAGGAAGACACAAAGAAATGGAAAAACGTTCCATGCTCATGGATTGGAAGAACAAATATTGTGAAGATGTCAATGCTACCTAGAGCAATCTACACATTCAATGCAATCCCCATCAAAATACCATCCACTTTTTTCAAAGAAATGGAACAAATAATCCTAAAATTTGTATGGAACCAGAAAAGACCCCGCATAGCCAGAGGAATGTTGAAAAAGAAAAGCAAAGCCGGCGGCATCACAATTCCGGACTTCCAGCTCTATTACAAAGCTGTCATCATCAAGACAGCATGGTACTGGCACAAAAACAGACACATAGATCAATGGAACAGAATAGAGAGCCCAGAAATGGACCCTCAACTCTATGGTCAACTAATCTTTGACAAAGCAGGAAAGAATGTCCAATGGAACAAAGACAGTCTCTTCAACAAATGGTGTTGGGAAAATTGGATAGCCACATGCAGAAGAATGAAACTGGACCATTTCCTTACACCACACACAAAAATAGACTCCAAATGGTTGAAAGACCTCAATGTGAGACAGGAGTCCATCAAAATCCTAAAGGAGAACACAGGCAGCAACCTCTTTGACCTCAGCCGAAGCAACTTCTTCCTAGAAACATCGCCAAAGGCAAGGGAAGCAATGGCAAAAATGAACTATTGGGACTTCATCAAGATAAAAAGCTTTTGCAAAGCAAAGGAAACAGTCAACAAAACCAAAAGACAACCGACAGAATGGGAGAAGATATTTGCAAATGACATATCAGATAAAGGGCTAGTATCCAAAATCTATAAAGAACTCATCAAACTCAACACCCAAAGAACAAAGAATCCAATCAAGAAATGGGCAGAAGACATGAACAGACATTTTTCCAAAGAAGACATCCAAATGGCCAAGAGACACATGAAAAATTGCTCAATATCGCTCGGCATCAGGGAAATCCAAATCAAAACCTCAATGAGATACCACCTCACACCAGTCAGAATGGCTAAAATTAACAAGTCAGGAAACGACAGATGTTGGCGGGGATGCGGAGAAAGGGGAACCCTCCTACACTGTTGGTGGGAATGCAAGCTGGTGCAGCCACTCTGGAAAACTGTATGGAGGTTCCTCAAAAAGTTGAAAATAGAGCTACCATATGATCCAGCAATTGCACTACTGGGTATTTACCCCAAAGATAAAAAAGTAGGGATCCGAAGGGGTACGTGCACCCCGATGTTTATAGCAGCAATGTCCACAATAGCCAAACTGTGGAAAGAGCCAAGATGTCCATCAACAGATGAATGGATAAAGAAGATGTGGTATATATATATACAATGGAATATTATGCAGCCATCAAAAGGAATGAGATCTTGCCATTTGCAACGATGTGGATGGAACTGGAGGGTATTATGTTGAGTGAAATAAGTCAAACAGAGAAAGACATGTATCATATGACCTCACTGATATGAGGAATTCTTAATCTCAGGAAAGAAACTGAGGGTTGCTGGAGTGGGGGGTGGGGTGGGAAGGATGGGGTGACTGGGTGATAGACACTGGGGAGGGTATATACTCTGGTAAGCGCTGTGAATTGTGCAAGACTGTTGAATCTCAGATCTGTACCTCTGAAACAAATAATGCAATATATGTTAAGAAAAAAAAAAAAAAAAGAAAAGAAAAAAGAGGGGGGAGGGAAAAAAGAAGGGGGGGAAATCGGAGGGGTAGACGAACCATGAGAGACGATGGACTCTGAAAAACAAACAGGGTTCTTGAGGGGAGGGGGGTGGGAGGATGGGTTAGCCTGGTGGTGGGTATTGAGGAGGGCACATTCTGCATGGAGCACTGGGTGTTATGCACAAACAATGAATCATGGAACACTTCATCTAAAACTAATGATGTAATGTATGGGGATTAACATAAGAATAAAAAAAAATATATGCGCTAAAAAAAAAAAAAAGTAAAATGCTTATCATCGGCTCTAAATGTTGATTGAATGACTACTACTTTTAAGGTGCTCTACCCATGGGCGCCTGGGTGGCTCAGTCATTAAATGGCGGCCTTCGGCTCAGGTCATGATCCCAGAGTCCTGGGATCGAGTCCCACATCGGGCTCCCTGCTCAGTGGGAAGCCTGTTTCTCCCTCTCCCACTTCCCCTGCTTATATTCCTGCTCTCTCTGTCTCTGTCTCTGTCAAATATATAAATAAAATCTTAAAAAAAAAAAGGTGCTCTACTCATGCTAAAATGTGCTTTAAATTTTTCCACTTTTAAAAGTTCTACACTTGGTTAGAAACTTTAATACAAATAAATTCATGTGTTGATTTTAAATAGCAGCAATACGAGAAAAACAAAAGTCAGCCTCTTATACATTATTGAGACTTCCAATAGGCAAGCTCAAAAAGGCTGATTTTACCACTTGCCCTTTAAGATTAGCCAGCTAGTGAGTTATTATGCAATCACAGAGTTGCTTTTTCTTCCACATTCATAATTAGTTAAATTGTGCATATATTTTTTTTTCTCCATAAAGGGCGCCATTTTACTCTGAACACCATCTATGTTTATACAGAAGATAATTTCTACCACTACTTTCTGTTGCAAAAACAAATGTAAATGCATATGTCTTACTATATTCAATATTCTCATTTTCAGATTACACAAATAATAAATTCCTATTTAGTAAGAGGATAATCCTAGTTTTTTCCTGCTCTTTTCAATGAAACATTTGGAGATACACTTTAGCAGATGTGACTGCTTGTATGACATTGAAGAATGTCCATCTTAAAGGACAAAAGCAGAAAAGAATAGAGAATGAAGAGAAAGGATTCTTTAGAGAAGTCAAAGATGTTAGTAGAGAATGTAGAATTAAGAAAAGAAATAGCTTTCCAAGACCTTCTGGTGAATATTTCTTGCAGAAATATTTCACTTAAACATAGTATCTGCTAAAATGAGTAAGAGATGAAGAGACTCCCCCAGCCTGCACCACCAAGCCCTGACTCATCTCAGCACCTAAACTGCATGGAGGTCTATGGCAAATAAGACAAAGTGACTCCAAAATTCATATGGAAGTTCAAAGGATCTAGAATCGCCAAAACACTTTAGAAAAAGAACATTGGAGGACTTAAACTACCTGACTTCATACTTACTATAAAGCTACAGTAATCGATAGTATGATATATAGATCAATGGGACAGAATAGAAAATCCAGAAATAAACCCTCATATTTATGGTCAATTGATTTTCAACAAAGGTGTCAAGGCAATTCAATGGGAGAAAGGACAGCATTTTCAACAAACAGTGCCAGAACAACTGGATGAATTATATGGTATGTAAACTGTAATTGAAAAAAATTGTTTAAAAAAAAAAATCCTCAAACCAGGGCTTGTGAACACCCAGAGGTACAGGATCAAACACAGTACCACTCTGAAACATTCATTTTACTCACTGACAATTTCATACATTAATGTTAAACATTATTGTCTCATGAAAACAAACATGCATGCTATAGAAATTGATAATAAATGAAAACAACCCAAATGAGAACAGAGGATATTTATTCAGAGCTTGCTATAACAAGGGAATCAGCACCCATCACTTGGGTTTGGAGGAAACTCAAAGGCAGGCACGGATGCGGGAAAGCTTTGTCAAGAAAAAAGGCAAGGCTTCAGGTGTGCTCTGATTGGAGGTGTTGCTATGGTGTAGGTAGAGGTGGACTCACTAAAAGCAGGTCATCTTCTGTGACTGGTTTGGAGGGTATCTCTGGCTTTATCTGGCTGGTCCTGAGTTGGAAGTTAGGGCAAAAAGAGGGAACTTGACAGTTACTGACGAAACCCTTACCATTCTGGGCTGTTTGTTGCATGGGTTGTGGTTTGGTTTCCGGAACTGGTTGCTAAAGAAATTGTGGTTTGGCATCCAGGTTTCTTACATGGGTCAGAGTTCAATTGTCACATATGCTTTGGCAACTGTCTGTTTCTATATTGTTTCTCAAGAGCAAAATGCAAAATCTGACAAGCAAAAGACAAACATTGCATGAGATCAGATAAACCATCCTTTGCTTTCTTCCTCTTTTGAAAGCCCCGCATGCTTCGTGCAAAAAGACCTCCAACAATCAGCACTACTAGCTTTTCGGATAATCTAAAATTGTCTTAAGTTCAAGCTGATGTTACCCCTTCTCCCAAATTTGACATGTATTTTTGATGAGTGGGACAACAGCTTATTTTTAGGGAAAAACCTCCTCGTGCCTCTCGAATTTCCTCCCTCCACACCACCCACTGAGAATAATGACGGGGGTCACATTTGTATTTTGTGGCTTCTCACATTTTAGAAGCTTTACATGATTCTGCATAGCATTTTGGTTATTATTCACAATAATGGGAATAAGAAGAGTTATTGGCAACTCGGCAAGTGTTCATTTAATCCCATTTTAGGAGAAAATTATCATTATTATGCCACTTCAAAAATAGGGAAAGTGAGTCTTGGCAAGGTTAAAGAATTTATCCAAGGTCACCAGGTGCATGACTAATTGGGAATTCAACCCTAGGTGTGTGTGACTGCAGAGCCCCATCTTCAACCGTAACGATGGATCTCACTGGAGGTATTCTTTCTTGATTCGGATATAGCAAAGAGAGTCTCACCTCACTCCTTCGGCACGCTCTGTGAATGCTCTGAAGTCCTGTTGTTGTCAGCTGTTTTTGCCCTTCGAGGCACACCTGGCCCATAGTAAAACACGTCTTAGGCAATTTTCCTCCCGCTTTGAAGCAAAAGTCCTACCAAGTCTTGTGATGTCTGTCAGTAACGTTAGCGGCACCCAGTATCTCAACCCTTAATCATCTGTCGGGAACAAGTACTGATTTATCAAGATACAGATAAGAATGTTACTATATCTAATTTTATTGGATTGGTCATTTGGATTTCTGCACATGCCACTGGAAGTCGCAAAACCCAGAAAGTTTTCAGAAATCCTTGTTGTGAAGAAAGGAGGTCTAGAAGCCTTTTTTCTCTTGAACATTTTCACCTCCTAACGGTTTCCTTTAGGGGTCCCTCCACACCCACCTCCTGCTCACCCCATTCACACCTAATCCACTATTAAAATATAGGAAGGTGGGGCACCTGGTGGCTCTGCCTGTTAAGTGTCTCACTCTTGATCTCAGCTCAGGTCTTGATCTCAGGGTCATGCATTCAAGCCTCGCGCTGGGCTCCACCCTGGGTATGGAGTCTACTTAAATAATAAATAAAATAAAATTTAAAAATAAAATAAAATAAAATAAATAATAAAATAAAATAAAATAAATAAAATAAAATAAAATAATAAAATAAAATAAAATAAAGGAAGGTGGGTCAGGTTATTGAAAGTATCCTCCAGGTGTCATGCTCCGTGTATTATGTCCCCAGGCCTAGCCCACACTCTGCTGTCACAGCTTACTAGCACAGTTAGGGGGTGACAGTTTTAATTTAATAAGTCACTTGTAAATCCATGAGTTATTCCTGAAGAGAATATGCACAGCCTTGGCCTATTAATTTCTAGTAACAGTACAGATTCTTACCCTCTTGATTCTATTTCTAGCATAAATCCCACTTTTCCTACAGATCCAAATCCCTTACAAAACTGTGCTTTGAGGATTGTATTACTACAAACAAACTGTTTAGTTTCATTTCAATTAACTTATTAATCAGGTTCCAGTCCCTCACTCTTCCTGGCTACACTGCTTATCTGAGCTATGCCTTCTCCCTCTCACTCCAGGGGACGAAGAACTGTTTCCTTATGGGCATCGTTCACAGAGGACCTCATGAGATTCTCACACCAATCCTGTGAGGCAGAATCACCAGTCATCCTCCAAGGATGTTTTCTCTCTTGCCATGTAGATTATCTTCTATTGAGATTATGATAAAAATAAATAAATATGGAATAAGAGCTATTATACCTCAAAAATCTAAGGTGTCCTCAACAGAATGTATCCCTCGCAATCCAAAAATTTCATATTTTAAAATCAGTGCAGTGACTTCTTGCTCTCAGCTCCTTACCCTAGAAAATCCTCAAACACTGTGATGTCATTAGTAATGAGAGGTGTTGAAATACTTTTAATAGTAATAATTAGGATGTCGATCATACAAATGATTTACTTTCTCTTCTAAATTAGAATAGATTCAAGGTTATCCCCTGAATAGTATCACTCTCTCACTCACTTGCTTTCCTATCTGCTTTCTAAATTGGAAGAAATAGCTGAAATTGCAGGTAAAGAGAATTAGACATAACCTGCAATTTATTTTTCCTCTGCCACATCCCTTAGTGAGCTATCATTAATGATATGCCATTAATAACTACAGCAATTATGAATCATTATAGTGTTTTTGGTGCTGATTTTGTATTTGGTTCCATTTTCATTTTAGTTTTACCCATGGATAAATTTTTATTAAGAAAGGAGAGATAAAGAGACCACAACAAGGCAATTATAGCATAAGTTTTCAAGTATTTTCTTTGTACAGGAAAAGGAAAACTTTTTTCAAAGAAGACTTTTGTAGAACCCCAAAATATAAAACAGATAAATGTGAAATTGCTCTAATTCAAACCCTGGGCCAGGGACAAGGTTGCCCACTTAGACTTTGGCTGCTCCCCTTTGCTGACACTTGAGACACATCCACAGAACCCCAGGATCCACTGACCATCATTTTATTTTATTTATTTTTTCTAAATATTTTATTTATTTGACAGAGAGAGAGAGAGAGCACAAGCAGGGGGAGAAGCAGAGGGAGAGGGAGAAGCAGACTCCCCACTGGGCAGGGAGCACAATGTGGGGCTCGATCCAACAACCCTGGGATCATGACTGAGCTGAAGGCAGACACTTAACCAACTGAGCCACCCAGGTGCCCCTCCACTGACAATCATTTTACAACCAGTCATCTCCATTGGCCTGATACTTGAACCATCATGATGCTGTTGACATTGAGTACAGTCCAAATGACCAAATCGAATGAAGACTAAGTGATGATGCTGGTAATATTAGCCATTATGTTCTTCAAGTGATGGGTTAAAAATCCGTAAATAGTCTTAGTTAGCAAGAAGATATATTTAATAATAGTGCCTTCTCTTGGGCACCTGGGTGGCTCAGTCGTTAAGCGTCTGCCTTCGGCTCAGGTCATGATCTCAGAGTCCTGGGATCGAGCCCCACATCGGGCTCCCTACTCGGCGGGAGACCTGCTTCTCCCTCTCCCACCCCTCCTGCTTATATTCCCTCTCTCACTGTGTCTCTCTCTGTCAAATAAATAAAATCTTAAAAAAAAATAGTGCCTTCTCTTTTTTTTCTTAAGTAAGCTCCATGCCCAGAGTAGAGACCAATGCAGGGCTTGAACTCAGAACCCTGAGATCAAGACCTAAGCTGAGATCAAGAGTTGGATGCCTAACTAGCTAAGCCACCCAGGTGCCCTAATAATAGTGCTTTCTTGAAGAGATAACTGCACTGCCATATTCACTACAGTATTATTCACAATAGCTAAGATATGGAAACCACCTAAATGCCCACCAACAGAATGGATAAAGAAATGTGGTATATATATATGTGTGTGTGTGTGTGTTTGTATGTATTGTTGTACACACACACACACACAAACACACACACACACACACACTGGAATATTATTCAGCCTATTATTCAGTCTTAAAGAAAGGGGGGTGGGGAATCCTGCTACATGCAACAATATGGATGAACCTGGAGGACATTATACTAAGTAAAATGAGCCAGACACAAAAAGACAAATACGGCATGATCTCACCTAACTTATATGTGGAATGTAAAGGAGCCAAACTCATAAAAACAGAGAATAGAAGGGTAATTGCAGGGGTGGGGATTGGGGAGGAGAAAATGGGGAGACATTGGTTAAAGGTACAGTGGTATAATTGTGTATAATATTTGTTGCTTTACATCTCCATAACTTTTCCAGAAAGTCAAGATCCAGACGTGCCGATCTGAGTGCGTTGTGGCAAGAAAAGAACATGTTGAAATAACTCTTTTCCATTGTTTGAAGTACTTATTCTTAATCTACCCTATCTTTATTATCCTCTCATTCAGGCCTTGATTCAATTGTTACAAAACGGAATCAATGAGTTAGCAAAATGGAAAGATGTTATATTTTAGGCAATTTATAAAATTAACCACATACCAAAATGTATCAGGAAAGAAAATTTGTCGGAGAAGGATTTGTTCTAAAATAGAATCTTTTGCATTTAGAAGTCAGCAGATTAAAAAGAGAGTGTTGAATTCAGTACAGATCTACCTCAATTTATGATGGGATTACATCCCAATATCCCAATACATTCATCATAAATCAAACATGCATTTAATACACCTAACCTACCTGTTATCATACCTCAGCCCAGCCTACCTTAAATAAACTCAGAACACTTACATTAGCCTACAGCTGGGCAAAATTGTCTAACACAAAGTCTATTTTATAATAAAGTGCTGAATATCTCATGTAATGTATTGAATACAGTGAAAAACAGAATGTTATATGTGTACAGAATGGTCATAGGTGTATCAGTTGTTTACCTTTGTGAGCACAAGGCTGACTGGGAGCTGTCCAGCGTCATGAGAATATTTTACAGCATACGCCTAGCCCAAGAAAAGATCAAAATTCAAAATGCAAAGTATGGTTTCTATGGATGTGGGTTGCTTCTGCATCATTGTTAAGTCTAAAAATCATAAGCTGAACCATCATAAGCTAGGGACCATCTGTATTCTTAATCATTTTTCTAAGATCATTTTTTTTTCCTGCCAAAGTATATGGTTAAAAATTTGGAAACAATATCATCATGCTTCTCACTATGCTTTTTTCTTCTGCAGTACATCTTTCCTGTAGCCTACTTCACACCTCTTTCTGGGATGTGTAAGTAATCCCCACAGAAAAAAAAGAGATCCAGCTATGCTCTGTACTTTGAAATTTTAAAATACAACTGTTTCAATACACATAAGATAAAAGAAAAGAGGAAAAATATTTCCCTTTTAGTTTAGACCTTGCTTGGAAAGTGAGCAGGCGGGGCGCCTGGGTGGCTCAGTTGGTTAAGCGACTGCCTTCGGCTCAGGTCATGATCCTGGAGTCCCGGGATCGAGTCCCACATCGGGCTCCCTGCTCAGCAGGGAGTCTGCTTCTCCCTCTGACCCTCCTCCCTCTCATGCTCTCTGTCTCTCATTCTCTCTGTCTCAAATAAATAAATAAAATCTTAAAAAAAAAAAAAAAAGGAAAGTGAGCAGGGGTAGCAATCATAAATTATGAATAAAATTTAAAATGCAGATGGTAGTTCTGTCAAAGTATATCAAAATCTTCCTAAAGGTTATCTCTCTCGAACTAGGGACTTGTTATCTTTTTTTCCATATTTACTTTTCAAATGGCCAAAGCAAAAATTATTCCTAGTGTAAAGGAAAATCTTTGAGAAGTGCCTTATATCTTAATTTCCAATTCATCCTTGTTAGGGTTTATCTTCTTGATCCCAAAGAAAAAATCCATTTCAGAAGAAGTAAACCATGGCTAGTTAGCAAACACCTAAAAAGTGGATTCTGAATTTTGCTAGCAAAGTGATAACTGAATAGTAAGTGCTCAATATATACATTTGTTCAACTAATTAATTACTATATTAGAGTCTTTTTTTCCTCAACTACTATATTAGACTATATTAGAATTTCCCTCTCTCATTAACCTTATGACAATACATCAGATGGGAAAGAAGACACAACACACTCAAACCTAAGTTTTTTTTCCTCTTCCTCCTGAGAAGCCAAAAGGTAAAATTTCTCTATCCTTAGAGTGACTGGAGAGATTCCTTTTCCCAATTTATTCATTTCTCACTCTCTTTGTATATTCTTGCTGGTCCACATACACATTACTAAACTTTCAGCAATGTACAGAGATAAATTTCAGATTAAGATATAAACTATTTGTCTTGTTGTAATATTGGACTGTTAGCCTTTTCAATATTTTGTTTTAACTTATGTATTTATATCCCAATTCATCCAAAAAGAGTTTTAAATTCCTTATTCTCCTAAGTCCTCCTAAATTAATCATATCCAATACTTACCCAGGAACTGTGGGGTTTAAAAACATGACGAACAGGGTGTTCCTGCCTTCCAGGAACTAAAAATATAGCAGAATGAAAAGATATAAACATAAACCACTCTAATAACTGATATACTAAGTCTAAGCTAAAATGTGTACTATGAAAGTACTTGAAAGAAAAGAGACATTCTACCAGGAAGTCAGCTAAAATGCATGGACATTCTACTCTAATCCTGATGGCATTTGCCAGTACTGATTCATCTCAATGTCCCACAACTTCTACATCAGCATATATGCATTTGTGTTTATAAGAATGATTGTGAATCATCAAGATATGGTTAAATTATTTAATTTTATTCTTTATACTAAAGTTAGGGAGTATATAATACAGTTTTCAGGATTTCAATTAGGTTGAGTTCAAATCATTTTTTACCTCATTTTTTTAGCCTTACCAATGTCCAAAAAAGGCATTTATCCAGCATACCCAATTCCCCTAAGACTCTGGATAAACTGAAGGTGGCTGTGTATTCTTATTATTTCACTTAATGCTTTAATTCTCTTAAGTATTGTGTCTTTAAATAAGAATTCTCAATATGATTATATATATTGCTTAATATAATTCTGGCCAAGTACTAGGCATTCAGTTTTGCTGATATGAATACAATTTTAAGTATCTCAGTAAGTACTCATTTCATGCAAAATTCAGTGCAATTCAGATAATATTGAGAAGAACATGCATTACATCTCATTTGTAAAGAAAACAAAGTGGAACAATCTAAATATCCTTCAATAAGGAAACAATGTATAAATTATAGCACATAAATACAAAACATAGTGCTTCCCTGGGTGCCTGGGTGGCTCAGTCCATTAAGCATCTGCCTTCAGCTCGGGTCATGATCCCAGGGTCCTGGGATCGAGTCCCACATTGGGCTCCCAGCTCATCAGGGGGTCTGCTTCTCCCTCTATCCCTCCCCCCTGCTCATGATCTCTCTCTCTCTCTCAAATAAAATAAAGTAAAATAAATACAGCGCTTCCTTTAATAAAAATTGAAATACACTAATACATTCTTACATGGGAAGGTATCTTCAAGTTTTAGCTTCTGGCCAAGAAGGGGTAAGAGAAACCAGATTTGCATTACCCTTCCCCCAAAAGAAAACAACTCAAAAAAACAGACAAAATACATGAAACAACAATTTTCAAGACATTGAACATCTTGGTCCCTGAGGGACAGGTAACAAATCCTATGACTTTACTACAAAACATTTCCAGGCCATGGTAGAGAGTAAGGGAACCCAGATAGAGCCCATCAGTTTCCCTGAGATAATAAGAGAGATCTGAAAGCTTGGGAAGCCAAAGTGCCTAGAGTTTGTAGGGTAGAGTACCCTAAAGTAGAGAAATGCACAGAAAAAGAGCTCTGAAGATTGCAGAGGGTCCCCCTCGAGTCTTTGGCTGCAAACTCACCAACACTGACATGATTATCTACATAGAAAATCCAGTGGATTCTATAAAAAACTTACTAGAATTAAAGATCAGTTTAGAAAGATTACAGGATCAATATACAAGATCCACATACAAGAACCAAATGTATTTCTTTTTTTTTTTTTAAAGATTTTATTTACTTGTCAGAGAGAGAGACAGAACACAAGCAGGGGGAGAGGCAGGCAGAGGGAGAAGCAGGCTCCCTGCAGAGCAAGGAGCCTGATGTGGGACTCGATCCCAGGACACTGGGATCGTGACCTGAGCCGAAGGCAGCGGCTTAACCGACTGAGCCACCCAGGTGTCCCGAACCAAATGTATTTCTATATACTAGAAACAAACCGTTAGAAACTGAAATTTATCATTGAAAAAAATAGCATCATACCCCATGACAAACTGAGATTTATGCCATGTAGGCAAGGCCAGTTCAACATACAAAAAATCAATTAACATATGTGATAACAAAAGTATACACAATGCATGTAAAAATCAAGGAATGGGACTATACCAAAATAAAGAGCTTTGCACAGCAAAGGAAACAATCAGCAAAATAAAAGGCAATCAATGTAATGGGGAAAATATCTGCAAACCATATATCTGATAAGAAGTTAATATCCAAAATATATAAGGAACTCACACAACTCAATAGCAAAAATAAAAAATTAGAAAACCCAAATAATCTGATTTAAGAATAGACAAAAGACCTGAATACACATTTTTCCAAAGAAGACACACAGATGGTGAATGGGTACATGAAAAGATGCTCAACATCACTAATCATCAGGGAAAAATGCAAATCGAAACCACAATGAAGTATCACTTTACACTGTCAGAATGACTATTAACAAAAAGACAAGACATAAGTGTTGCCAAGGGTATGAAGAAAAACCCTTGTATACTGTTGGTGGAAATGTAAATTGGTACAGGCACTATGGAAAGTCCTCAAAAAAAATAAAAATAGAACTACTGTATGATCCAACAAACCCATTTCTGGGAATATATCCAAAGGAAATGAAATTAATAACTCAAAGAGATATCTGTACTCCATGTTCATCTGCAACATTAGTCATAATAGCCAAGATAATGGAAACAACCTATGTGCTCATCTATAGATAAATGGATTTTAAATGCTTCTCTCTCTCACACACACACACACACACGCGCACATACAGGCACACATGCACACACACACAGTGAAACATTATTTAGCCATAAAAAGAAAGAAATTCTGCCATTTGTGAGAACATGAATGAACACAGAGGACATAAGCCAGAAAATAAGAAATAAGTCAGATACAGGAAGACAAATACCAAATGATCTCACTTATATTTGGAATCTAAAAAGACAAAACAATGGCAGATTCACTGAACCAAAGAGTAGAACAGTTATTACTAGGAGCTGCAGGGTGAGGGAAACGGGGATGTGTTGATCAAAAGATACAAAGTTTATGCAGTTATGAAAGTTATACAGTTATGCAATGTTATATAGTTATGCAGGATGGATATGTCTTGAAGATATGACATACAGCATAGTGACTGTAGTTAGTAATATTGTATTATATACTTGAAATCTTCCAAAAGAGTAGATCCTAAATGTTCTCACCACACACACACACACACACACAGACCCCTGTGTGAATGATGGATATGTTAACTAGATTGTGGTAATCATTTCAAAATGTTCATGTATATTAAATCATCACATTGTACACCTTTAAAATTTTTGTACAACCTAAATATGTACTGTTTTTGTCAATCATACCTCAATAAAGCTGGGGGAAAGAAAGAAAAAATCAATTCATATAATTTATCACAACAGGCTAAAGAAGAACAATTACATGATCATATCAATAGATGGAGAAAAAAATCGACAAATTCAATACCTATTTATAATACCAACCCTCATCAAACTATGAATAGAGAGGAACTTCCTCAACTTGTTCAAGAACATCTACAAAAAACCTATAGCTAACATTAGACTTAATGTTGAGAACCTAGAAGCTTTCCCACTAAGATCAGGAACAAAACAAGGATTTCCTCTCTCACTGTTCCTTTTCACCATCACACTGGAAGCCCTGGCTAATGCAGCAAGACAAGAAAAACAAATAAAAGATATACAGATTGGGAAGGAAGAAATAAAACTGTCTTTGTTTGCAGATGACATGATTATGTAGAAAATCCAAAGAATTGACAAAAAAAAAATTCCTTGGAACCAATAAATGATTATAGCAAAGTTTCAGGATACAAAGTTAACATACAAAAGTCAATTACTTCCTTATATACCAGCAATGAATAAATGGAATCAGAAATTAAAAATATAATACCATTTGCATTGGCACCCCTCAAAGTGAACTGCATAGGTATAAATCTAACAAAATATGAACAAGTTCTATATAAATAAAACTAGAAACCCCAATCAAAACCCCAGCAAGTTATTGTGGATATTGACAAACTGGTTCTAAAGTTTATATGGAGAAGCAAAAGATCCATAATAACCAACACAACACTGAAGGGAAGAGCAAAGTCAGAGGACAGACACCACCCCATTTCAAGACTCACTATAAAACTACAGTAATCAAAACACTGTGGCATTGGCAAAAGAACAGACAAATAGATCAGTGAAACAAAATAGAGAGTCCAGAAATAGACCCAGATAAATATAATCAACTGATTTTCGACAAAGGAGTAAAGGCCATTCAGTGGAAAAAAGATAGTCTTTGCAACAAATGGTACTAGAACAAATAGATATCCATTTGTACAAAATGAATATAGATATAGAATTCCCACCCTTCACAATAATTAACTCAAAATGATTCATAGATCTAAACATATAATACAAAACTCTCAAACTCCTAGAAGATAAGGTAGGAGAAAATCTAATGGACCCTGGGTTTGGTGATGACTTCTTTTTTTTTTTTTTTTTTTTTTTAAGATTTTATTTATTTATTCATGAGAGACAGAGAGAGAGAGGCAGAGGGAGAAGCAGGCTCCCAAGGAGCAGAGAGCCCGATGCGGGACTCGATCCCAGGACCCTGGGATCATGACCTGAGCCGAAGGCAGACGCTTAACCATCTGAGCCACCCAGGCGCCCTGGTGATGACTTCTTTAGATAAATCACTAAAGGCATCATCCATGAAAGGAAGAATTAATAAGTTGGACTTTATTATAATTAAAAACTTATGCTCTGCAAAAGATACTGTCAAGAGGGGGCGCCTGGGTGGCTCAGTCGATAAGCGTCTGCCTTTGGCTCAGGTCATAATCCCAGGGTCCTGGGATCGAGCCCCGCATCGGGCTCCCTGATAGGTGGGAAGCCTGCCTCTCTCTCTCCCACTCCCCACTGCTTGTGTTCCCTCTCTCGCTGTGTCTCTCTCTGTCAGATAAATAAATAAAATCTTTAAAAATAAAAAAAAGATACTGTCAAGAGAATGAGAAGACAAGCCACAGACTGGGGGAAGTGTTTGCAAAACACATATCTAATAAAGGACTGTTATACAATATATACAAAGAACTCTTAAAACTCAACAATGGAAAACTAACAACCCAATTAAAAAATGGGCAAAAGATCTGAACAGACACTTCACCAAAGAAGATATGAAAAGAAGGTCCACATGAAACATTTTAGGAAATTGTAAATTAAAACAACAAGATAACATTGCACATCTATTAGAATGGCAAAAATCCAGAGCACTTACAACACCAAATGCTGGAGAACATGTGGAGCAACAGGAACTCTCATTCACTGCTGGTGGGAATGCAAAATGGTATGGCCACTTTGGAAGACAGTTGGTAGTTTCTTACAAAGCTAAACATATTCTTACCATATGATCCTATGCTCTATCATATTTATCCAAAGAACCTGAGAACCTATGTTCACACTAAAACCTTCATCAGGATGTGTATAGAAGCTTTATTCATAATTGTTAAAACTTTAGAAGCAACCAAGATATCCTTCAGCGAGTGAATGGATAAACAAACTGTGGCACACCAGACAATAAAGTATTAGTTAGCACTAAAGAGAAATGAACTATCAAGGCACGAAAAGATATGGAGGGAACTTAACTGTGTATTATTAAGTGAAAGAAGCCAATCTGGAAAGGCTATATACTGTATGATTCCAATATATATGACATTCTCGAAAAGGCAAAACTTACAGACAGTAAAAAGATCAATGTTTGCCAGGGGTTAGTGGGGAAGGAGAGATGAATCATGAAGTACAAGGAATTTGTAGGGCAATGAAACTTTCTGTATAATACTATAATGGTGAATAAATGCCATTATATATTTGCTAAAATCCATAGGATGTACAACACCAATAATGAACTCCAGTGTAAACTATGAACTATAAGTGATTATGATGTGTCAGTGTAGGCTCATCAGTTGTAACAAATGTACCACTCTGGTGTGGGATGTTGATAGTGAGGAAGACCGTGTGTATATGGGGATAGGGAGTATACAGGAACTCCTCTAACTTTCTGCTCAATTTTGCTGTGAACCTAAAATTGCTCATAAAAAGACAAAACAAAACTCTTCTTTTTAAAGATGGAATCAAAAAAACATGAAATGCTGAAGGATAAACCAACCTGCCAAAACATGGCAAAGACCTGCACCCTTAAAACTACAGAACACCGCTGAGAGGAATTAAAGATCTAAGTAAACAGAGAGCTATGCCTTGTAATAAGGTGGAACATTCAATATTGTTAGTATTTCAGTTGTCCCAAATTGATGTATAACCTATCACAATCAAAACCAAAATCTCAGCATGGATTTTTGTAGATACTGACAGTTTCCAGAATTCCTATGAAAATGCAAAGGACCAATAAATTGCCAAAATAATTCTAAAAAGACCAAATTGGAGGATTAACATTATCTGATTTCAAGACCTATTATAAAGCTACCATCATCAAGTTGGTACGATAATGACATACATGCAGACAAATAAATGAAAGGAATTCTGGATTGTAAAATCCAGAAATAGATCCACACGTATATGGACAACTAAATTTCGACAGAGGACCAAAGGCAATTAAGTGGAGGGGAGGAGTGCTGACAACACTAACCACATCCTTGGCCCTCCGTCTTGTTCATACCCACTGGATGGCCTCTCCTGGGGCTACATATTCCAGGCCCCTTGGAGATTAATGTGTATACCTTAGAAATGCTTCCCAAGGCTGGAATGTAGAGCACCTTGCTTTGGCCTCCCATGAATCTGTTAGAGATAACATAGTCTTTCCCCTTCCTAATGCACAGGTGGCACCACGAGATCTAATCAAATGTTAGCTGTCAATTAAGAGCATGCAAACCCTTAGAAGTGCATGGGAACCCTCTGATCTCACTACAATGCCCTCCGGGCATCCCCTCACTCAATAAAATCCATAGACTATGGTCTGGGCTTTGCAGAGCATAGCTGCACAGCTCCAGATTGACATCCATCCGATCCTCCCTGTCAGTAAGTTTCTCCGAATAAAACTCTATGTAAACTGTATGGAGTTGCCTGCTTTGCTTTTTCTGTCTCGAAGTGCCTTCTCAGTCTGGAGGATACTTTACTGTCCCTCCCCTCTTTCACGTTCTACCAGTTGGCGAGCCAGGCAGGAGACGGAAAAGGAAACAAGTGTGGGTAAAGGGGCCAGGAGGGTAAAGCCCCCTGTCCATGGGGGAAATCCCGCTGTCCATGGGGGAAATCCCAAGCTGACCAGCACCCCCACCCCCATGCTCTGTGCCAGACAAGACTCCACAGAAAAGGAATTATGAGTAAAGAGATGGTGCTTTGAGAGCTATCTCCCTGTCTCCCTGCTTGTAAAAAGTGGTAAAAAGTTCTTTGCTTTCAACACTCCTTTGGGTTATGTTGAATTTAATGTACCCCAAAGGATAAGCCCTTTAAGTTCGGTTATAAATTTTGGCCACCCAGGTGGGGCATGTCGGTGGTTTGTGTGCCTGGGTGGTCTGGGAGCAGGAGCAAAGCAGTTGGCGGCAGCAGCAGCTCATGTGGTGCTCGCTTACTCTGGACAACTGGTCACCTTGGGTTCTCCACGAGGACCATCCCACTTGATCCCTGGTGACCGAACTCATCTATCCCACAACCTTAGAAGTGAAGTGGCCACCTGAACATCCTTTGTTCAGCACCTGAAGGGACTGGCAGATAAGTGAGCTTTGGCTCTGCCACAATAATTAATGCTCTCTGTTTTGTTAATTGCAAAGACTAAAGGAACGCTGGGGAAAACGTTTTAGAAGACCCCTTCGGTAAACGCCCTGTGGGATTCAATGCTTGTTCAAATTGAGCCTAGAAATCCCTGGGTGAAGGAGGTCAAAAGAAAGGTTTTTAAAGGATTATACTAGGGATGGTTTCAACTCTCAAATGGCCTAAATGAGGATTCTTTAAAATACCTAATTACTGTATTTGCAGACCCAACTTGAGAAAAAGCTGGCTATTGAACTAAACAATCTGAGTGGGATGCGTATTTCGATTGGTATTTCGAAGCTTCTAAAAACACTGACAGGATACTATCCTGGCAGGAAACGAGTAAGATGTACCCAGAGAGGAAGAGGCAAATTGAGGAAAATGGAATCAGCTGAGTAGATCAACTTATAACATTATTTAACTTGCAACCCAGTTCTTTGAAGTTTTGAAAGCAGCTTTCCTTATCTTACAAAACTTTACAAAGCTAGAAATGCAACTCTAGAGGCAATCCACCCCCAAAGGTCACCTATTCCTTTACTGATCCTAAATCTTCCCCTATTTATCTTAAAGGCTTGTAAATTATTGGCTTCAGGAAACGAAAGTCCTTTTTGGGAAAACTTGTGTTCTTTCTCCACCTCTTTTAAGTTATACAACTTGTCCTGTTTTTGAAATGTAAACATAGCCTACAATCACCTGACACTGAAGAAAAAAAAAAAGGTGGAGTGGGGTAGGAAGAAGACTTTTTTTAAAATACAAACTCGTAAGATGGCTCTTGTGTTCAAACTCTAGCACAGTCACCTCAAGACTAATTTCAGGTACAGGTACAAATACAAATCTTGAAAATCTTCTCCATAAATATTGTACCTATAGGGTTTTACATCTGTCTCTATGTGTATCCACATATGTAGGTTGTAAACATGAGATATTTTTTGACCTCTGAATGGTATTGCTAAAACTACTTTGTAAAAGAGCTCTATTTAATTGGGATAAAGGCAAGCGCTTACAAGAATTGGGCATTCTAAAACTCAGAAAGAAGGAAACTAACCCAAATGTTTTTCAAGTTCATGCCATCTTAGTAAATACTTAGTATTTAGAAAAATACTTAGTATTAAAGCTAATTTAAGGTTGTTGTTTTAATAGACATGTATTCAGAGTTATCAACATTAAAATTATAAAAAAGAACATGTTTCTGGAAATTATAAAATATATTCATAAATTTGCCAATCCCAAAGAATTCTGGTGTAACTTACAGACAGTTCACAATTGCTTACTACTTAGTTTTCACTGAAGTAAAGATTCTAAGCCGTAAGAATTCTAATAAATGTAATTAAAACGACTAGAAATAATAAGGGAAACAACTGTATGCAAACAAAGGAAGGCATGTGGGACGCCTGGGCGGATCAGTTGGTTAAGCTTCTGACTCTTGATCTCAGCTCAAATCTTAATCTCAGGGTCATGAGTTCAAGCCCCATGGTGGGGTCCATGCTGGGCCTGGAACCTATTTAAAAAAAAAAAAAGAAGAAGAAGAAGTAGTAAGGTATGTGTTTTTGGTAAGAAAGGTATGAAAAGGGGGAATACATTTTTGTTGAGGACATAATTTTTTCCTAAAATGAGACTGGCTGTTTGGAGGGAAAACTTAGGACAAAATCTAAAAAAAAAAAAAAAAAAAGTTGTAGGAAGTTTGTGAAATAGGAATCTTTGGAAAAGAATTTTATGCATGGTCAGGACAAAGACTGGAATGAAAGAGATTTAAAAGTACTGGTATAAGATTAGAATTTGTTTTTTCTCTGTTAAGATAAAGTTTTTGTAGATTATTGGTCTACTCTTGATAAGAAATTGTAAACAAACGTTTTTTTCTCTTTGCCCAGAAAAAAAAAACAAAACAGTTTCTATATTTTATCTTTATCAGGTCTTCAATTACTTAAGAAAACTGAATCTTATCAATATTAAAAGAACTAAGTTTTGCTAACAACTGTGTCACCTTCTATATTTGCCTTAAGAATCTCTTACTGCCACTTTGGTTAATTAGGTAATTAAGTTTTATAATGATCTGTGCTCCTATTTAGGCATGTGCTTTAAAACCTTCTGATATTTTTAACAAACTTCCCCAAATTCAAATTCTAAATGAAGTTCTTGATTAATTAGTCTTGGTATGTCAAGCTACATGGGAAGTAACGTCAAATAAGTGATGATAAACCTTCTTAGGTTATATTATCTGGAAGAATTCTATAACTATTCTAGAAATCATATAAAGTTCCTAAGATTTTGATATGTCCTGGTATAATGTCATCACTTGTAATTCTAATTATTGAAGTGTATGTCACAGAAAAAAAACAAATTTTCTTGTCAATTGCATTATAATGAACTTTCATCAGATCTTCAACCAAGGCCATTTTTGAGTCTTTTGTCACTTACAGTTATTGTTCTGATGCTTTTGCTAAATGTATTTCATCTTCAAGAAGATTCATGGAGAGAACTTTTGACAAATACAGGTTTCTTATACCTGAGGATCATAAAACCAAGCTGAATAAGAATTTCCAGAACTAATGGAAAAACTGCATTCAAACAGAACAAGAATTATTAACACAAGACTGAATGAATTGAGGAAAATGATTGTAGTTTTTTGACTCTTGTTTAAAACATTCCTAGTTCTCTAATGTTTACTCCTCCAGATTTAAGGAAAGAGTTATCTTTTCCTCCCTACCTGGTCTCCAAAATTTGGAAACTCTCAGTGAGTATTCTTTCTTTTATATTTTTTTAAGATTTATTTATTTATTTGAGGAGGGGGAGGGGCTGATGGAGCAGGAGAGGAGTATTCTTATTTTCATGGCAATTACAGTTATTTGCTTAAGTTCGGTAAGAATCTGTGGTCCTATAACAGGACACCATTGGAAACATTGGTCATATTACCAAGGCTTTGACCAGAATGTCATATTTGAGAGAGGCATGCATAGACTCAGACATGACCAGGTAGCTTTAAGGAGCTAAGGTTGACTTTGTGGAGCTAATGAAGCCCCTTGAAAAATCAGCCTGGTACCTAACTTACATGGTTCCTAGGGGCCTTACCAGGTGAGTAAGGAAGGTCACTTCCTGGCAGGCTCAGGAATCTCAGAATATTTTGGGGACCTGGAGAAGAAAGGAAGTAACCCAAATGTATAGTATTGCAGGCAAATCTGATGACAAGTATTTCTCTTGGTTCTTAGCCTCAAAAGGCTGTTAAATGTTTAATCTGAAACTCCTTATGGAAAGTTCCAGCAAAGCTGATTTAAAAGAACCTATATGGCCAGCCACTATTCTTGCTGTACTTATGTAAATAATTAGACCAAGTTTTTTAAAACTGGACTTGTTTCACAAACAGATTCATCTTAGTTTGGCTATCTTTGATGGAAATGAGGGTGACTTTAAAGAGAAAAAAAAACTGTGTTTCAGTAACACACTTTTATGGGTGTTAGATTCGAGTTCTGATTAACTGTCCTTGAATGTCTCTTGTTTACATATAAAACTGGGCTGAATCTTGAATTCTTCTGGTTTCCTTGCATATCCGGCTAATTTTCTACCTATAGGCCTGACTTTGAAAGCCCACCTGTGGGACTGCCTCCTGAAATGAGACAACTGTTTAGCTGAAGTGACCTGGTTACAAAATGTGAAATGAGATGCTATCTAAGACTATACATGAGAGTTCTGAAACAATGGCTCTATGACGGATGGGGGCTCAACCTCGTACTAGGTAGTATCTATAACTGGATGGAAGGCAGTTTCATTCCTCAAATCCTAATCTATGCCACTTTCCAGCAGGAAGTAGCTAGAGTGTTGTTACCCCATCCCTCAAGAATGAGTAATGGTGAAAAGCCAGGATGGTAGTGGTTCATGGGGTTCAAACAGCTACTGGGGTGTTACTAAATGAAGATTTACCATATTTATTGCCTTTAAAATGTTTGTCTTATTGCCCTTACCCTCACATTGGTGATGTCCCTCCCTGTTGCCTCAGGTAACATCTCCCTGTCACCACTTAAGTTGAAATTCACAATCACTCTGACTGCTGGGTCTAAAGAATGCTGAACTTAAGTGTCCCATACACAAAAAGTTATTGATCGTGTAAAGAAGATCTCTTTTGCTAATGCCTTCACTAGATGGCTCACCTCTTTACAAGGTCACTGGGAAAGCATAATTCCAAATATTTTGTCTTACAGGTATATTAATCTCACACTGTTGCCTATATTATTGCTGTGGCATAAGGACGCAAGTCACTTCCTGATATCTGGCTGTAGGGGCATCACAGAAAAATGGCATGTAAAAGATTGTACTGGCCATAAAGACGTCAGGGGTGGAGGTAGGAAGGCTGACAATACCGACTCCATCCTTGGCCTTCCATCTTGTTCTTGTCCACTCGATGACCTCTCTTGGGGCTACATGTTCCAGGCCCCTTGGAGATTCATATACATACCTTAGAAATAGCCCCACATCTAGAAGGTAGAGAGGCTTGCTTTGGCCTCCCATGAATCTGTTAGAGATAACATAGTCTTTCCCCCCACTGATGCACAGGTGGGGCACCACGAGATCTAACTGAATGTTAGCTGTCAACTAGGTGCATACAAACCCTCTGATCTCACTACAGTGCCCCTCCTGGGCATCCCTTTGCTCTATAAAACCTGTAGACCAAGGTCTGGACTTTGTGGAGAATAGCTGCAGAGGTCTGGATTGTCTTCTGCCCAATCCTTCCTGTCAGTAAGTTACCCCGAGTAAAACTCTGTGTAAACTGTATGAAGTTACCTCCTTCATATTTCAGTCTCAAAGTGCCTTCTCAGTTTGGAGAATACTTTACAGTCCCTCCCCTCCTCTACCTTCTACCATGGAGAAAGGATGGTCTTTTCCAATAAATAGGGCTAAAAACAATTGGATATCCAAAGAAAAAAATAATTCAATCTATACCTCAACAAATACAAGCATTAATTCAAAATGGATCACAAACTTAAATTTAAAACCTAAACCAATAGAACTTTTAGAAGACAATATAAGAGAAAACTCCTGTGATCTTGGCTTAGACAAAGCTTTTTTACATATACAAAAAGGCTAATCCCTAAAAAAAACAAACTTGAAGCAGCTATGGAAAAGAGTATGAAGATTCGTCAAAAACTTCCTTATCCAGCAATCCACTTCTGGGTATACATCCAAAATAATTGAAATCAGTATCTTGAAGAGATACCTGCATTCCCATGGTCACTGCAACATTATTCACTGTAGCCAAGATATGGAAGTAACCTAAATGTTCATCGATGGATGAACAGATAGAGAAAATGTATTATATGCATAAAATGGTATATTATTCAGCCTTAAGAAGGAAGGAAATCCTGCCATTTGTGACAACATGGATGAATGTGAAGGACATAGAGTAACTGAAATAAGCCAGTCACAGATGATATCTGCATAGTTCCATTTATATGAGGAATCTAAAATAATCAAACTCTTGGAAGCAGAGAATATAATAGTGGTTGCCAGGGCCTGGAAAGAGGGGAAATGAGGAGCTATTATTCAATGGGTATAAAGTTTCAGTTATGCTACATGAATAAGTTACAGAGATCTGCTGTACAACAGCAGATCTATACTCAACAATACAGCATTTTGAGCTTCAAAATTTGAGAAGAGGATAGAGCTCATGTTAAGTGTTCTTACCACAAACAAAACAACGTAAAACAAAAGGACCCACAGAGACTCCAGGAGGTGTTAAATGTGTCTATCACCTGGACTGTGGTGATGGTATCACAGATGTTTGCATGTGTCCAAACTCATCAAATTGTACATATTAAATATGTGCAACTTTGTATGTCATAAATACATCAGTAAAGCTGTTTTAAAAAAGAACAAATTGATAAATTCAACTTGATCAAAATTAAAAACTTCTGCTCTTTGAAAGACACTGTTAAGACAATGAAAAGTCACAAACCAGGAAAAACTATTTGCAAATCATAAGTCTGCCATGAGAGACTATGGACTCTGAGAAACAAACTGAGGGTTTTAGAGGGGAGGGGGTTGGGGGGATGGGTTAGCCCGGTGTTGGGTATTAAGGAGGGCACATATTGCATGGAGCACTGGGTGTTATATGCAAACAATGAAATCATGGAACACTACATCAAAAACTAATGATGTAATGTATGGTGACTAACATAACATAATAAAATAAAATTTTAAAAAAAATTTTTTAATAAAATAAAGAAAAAAAATCATAGGTCTGATAAAAGACTTATACCCAGAATATACAAAGACCTCTTAAAGCCCAATAATAAGAAATAGCCTAATTTTTTTAATGGGCAAAAGATCTGAACAGACACATCAACAAAGAAGATATATGAATGGGTATTAGTACATGAAAAGATGTTCAGTATCACTAGTTGTTAGGAAAATGCAATATAGAACCACAATGCGATACCACTATACATCTTTTGGAATAGCTGAAATTTTTATTTTTTTTAAAGATTTTATTTATTCATTTGAGACACAGAGATACAGAGAGAGAGAGACAGCACGAGCAGGGGGAGAGGCAGAGGGAGATGGAGAAGCAGGCTCCCCGCAGAGCCAGGAGCCCGATGCAGGGCTCGATCCCAGGACCCTGGGATCATGACCTGAGCTGAAGGCAGACGCTTAACCTTATCTGAGCCACCCAGGTGCCCTAGAATAGCTGAAATTTTTTAAAAAGACAAACTATAACAAGTGTTGGCAAGGATACAGAGGAGCTAAAAGTCTCATGAAATACTAGTGGGAATATAAAAAGGTACAACCACTTTGGAAAACAATGTTGCAGTTTCTTTAAAAATTAAGTGGTTAAGCGTCTTCCTTCAGTTCAGGACATGATCCCAGAGTCCTGGGATCAGGCTCCGAGTCCAGGCTCTCCGCTCAGCAGGAGGCCTGCTTCTCCTCCCTCTGCCTGCCGCTCTGCCTACTTGTGCTCTCTTTCTTTCTGTCTGTCAAATAAAGAAATAAATAAACAAAATCTGGGGCGCCTGGGTGGCTCAGTCGGTTAAGCGACTGCCTTCGGCTCGGGTCATGATCCTGGAGTCTCCGGATCGAGTCCCGCATCGGGCTCCCTGCTCGGCGGGGAGTCTGCTTCTCCCTCTGACCCTCTTCCCTCTCGTGCTGTCTCTCATTCTCTCTCGCAAATAAATAAATAAAATCTTTTAAAAAATAAATAAATAAATAAATAAACAAAATCTTAAAAAAAACTTAAGCCTATATATACCTTTTGATCTTGTCAATCCACTTCCAGATATCTACCCAAGAGAAATGAAAGTATATGCCCTTATAAAAGCTTGTATAAGAATATTCACAACTTGAGATTCAGTAGCCAAAAACTGGAAACAACCCAAATGTCTGTCAACAGATAAATGGAAAAACAAAAGTGTGGCATATCCATACAGTGAAACACTACTAAGCTAAAAAAGGAAAAAGAAAGTAATGAAATATTGATACGCATAACAACATGGGTGAATATCAAAATAATTATGGTGAGTGAAAGAAGCCAGACAAAAAGATTGCATAGTATATGATTCTCTCTATGTGAAATTCTAGAAAGTGCAAACTAATCCACAGTGACAGAAAGCAGATCTGTGGTTCCTTGAGAAGGGGAGAGAAAAGGGACAAAAGGGAAGGCTTACAAAGGGACACAAGGAAATGTGTGGGGAGTGGGCATGTTCATTACCTTGATTGTGGTGGTTATTTGACAAGCACATAAATATGTCAAAATGTACCTAGATATGTGCAGTTTATTATATGTCATTTTTACTCCAATCAAGCTGTAAAGAAAGATGAATCAAGATTAAAGCCCCAAGACAAAATAGAAAGTTATTCTAATCACACTGCCCTTCTGGGCTCCCTCCCTTATTTTGGTAGCAGTAGCTGCCAACTTGTCCAAAGCCTCTGACCTGCCAAGCAGTGTGTGAGATGCCACCATTTATTTCTCACAGCTGACCACTGACCACGTCAGCTCCCCTGCAAGGTTTCTGTGACCACTAGATTGTACAGACAACTCCGTCCTAGCAGTCACCATTCTGAATCGCAATTATTTTCCTATATGCCAAAGTTCATTAAGAACAATATAATGTCGGGGCGCCTGGGTGGCTCAGTTGGCTAAGCATCTGCCTTCGGCTCAGGTCACGATCTCCGGGTTCTGGGATCCAGCCCTGAATCAGGCTCCCTGCTCCGTGGGAAGCCTGCTTCTTCCTCTCCTTCTGCCCCTCCCCACTCTATACTCTCTCTCATATGTTCTCTCTCTCTCCCAAATAAAAAATAAAATCTTTGAAAAAATAAAGAAAAAAGAAGAACAGCATAATGCCTTGCTCATCTTTATCTCCCCAGGTGTAGAATGATGCTGGTTGAGGAATAAATCTTTAAATCAGAGAATAAACTGGTAAAAATCTTTGTGAAGTTTTTCCTTCTGAGGTGCTTAGATTCTTGTTGGGGATCTACAATTCTTGGAAAATGTCTTTTTTCCTTGGCCCCACATAGTATATACTGTGCCAAAAATAAATTCAAGAGCTGAAAAACAAACTCAATCAGAATTTAAGGGGTTATATTTAAAGCACAGACTCCAGAAGATCTTTCACAGTCTGTGTACTCAAAAAAAAAAAAAAAAAATCAACTTTTGACTCTGTTGATATTACAGTGTTCAAAACACAACATGGTTTGAAAAAGCCATATTTGACACCAGGTTTCTAAACAGTCTTTTTTTCTCCTTGTGTAAATGGGCCTTAAGTGGTTACCGTTTTACCTCGACGAAAACAAAGAGCAGGCAATTTTTCCAGACAGAAAATTGCTGAGAGATATGGTTAAAGTGTGTGAGATGAAGAACACAGAACTGACAGGCCGCACAGCCGTTGGTAAGTAATGAAAACAAGAACCAAGGCAGAATGTCCAGAGAACTGGGGAAGGGCTCTTAGCTTACAAACGGGGAGGAGTGATTTGCCTTGTAATCTAAAAGTGTATTTGCCATGTTAGTGCAATTCAGTTCAATAAACACTTCTCCAAGAGTGCCCTTTACAAGCAGCCAAAGAACATTTTCATAGCACCCGCCATAAAGGTAAGCACCTTGGACATAGAGAGGCCATCTTCTGAAAAGATTTATACTTGTTTTGTATGATAACATGCCCTATAGCTTTCAAGGTGTTTTTACTGGCTTTACTACAAATGATCTTCACCCAAAAGTCATGGAGGAGATAAGGATAGTATTAGCACCTCCATATCACAGGGACTCGGAGGGGCTAAGGATGGTGCCCAAGGTAATACTGAATTAGTGAGTAAGCCAGATCTGAAAACAGACCTGATTCTTCTATCTATACTCTTTCCACTGTCTTCCTCTTTATTCTTGCTGACCTTCAAGAAATTTAAGGATGTCATCTCCTCCCAATCTGGAAAAAAAGAAAAAATCCCTTAACTAAACCCTTCAGGCTTCTACCCTATTTCCCTTTCTTCTCCTGCTCTGCCCAGCTGCTTGAATCGAACTCCTTGTTGATACTCACATCCCTGCAATCTGGCCTCTATCCTCACCACTCATGAAATTGCCCTCTTAAAAATCACCAACAATTGCTAAATCCTCCTTCCTCCCTCCTTCAGCATTTGGCCCTGTTACCGATAGTTTGCTTTTTTCTAAAAACTCAAAACCTGTTGGATCACCAGCCCATAACGGTTTAGGAAAATTAAATGGTTCTGAGGCTTTTTAGACTTCAAATAACAACAGTAAATTATTTTTAAAGAACCTTTATTACAGGCTCCTGTTTTGTAAGTGAGTACTAGATGATTTCATATATTGGGTCTCATTTGATTTCACAATAATCCTGGGAAGCAGACTTCGCCATCTCTATTTTACATCTAAGAAAAGCTGGATTCAGGGAAATTTAGAAGCTGGATCCAATACAACAAAGTTGCATAAGTGGCCCCAGTTTCCTGATCATAGCATTTTTTCCTTCACGTGATAGGTACATCTCCCTTCCATGGCCTGGCACTGTTAGAGAATGAGATGCTTTGTATAAATTAATTTTCCAGATAAGAGGAGTTTACCAATAAAACAAAAATTTTAAACAAAGGGTTTTTCAAATCATTTTTTACAGATACCTTGCCAAAAATGTGTTTTCTACAAAGACCATAAACATAATTTAACTTCTCCTTAATGCCACAGTCATACTATGAACATCTGCTACATTCTATGCAAAAATTAAGTTCTATATCCATTTTTTTGTATTTCTGCTTCCTCATTCAGCATTAGAGTCTTGTTAAGATCTGCTGATAGTTTGGCTTTTTATAATTATTTCAAACTATATCTATTCTACATCGTTCTTTTAAAAAACTGTTAACTATGTAATAAAACAGCCAATGTACTATGAACTACTTAGAAAATATAAGTCAAATTCTTTCTGTGTGATATCAAAAGTGCAGTGTTTGCCTTTGGTTAAGGGCTACCTTGAGACATGTTTTTGGGGGGGGGCAGGGGCAGAGGGAGAGAGAGAATCCTCAAGCAGACTCCCCGTTTCTCACAGAGTGTAATGCAGGGCTCGATCCCAGGACCCTGAGATCATACCCAAGCTGAAATCAAGAGTTTGACATTCAACCAACAGAGCCACCCACGCATCCCACGAATATTTTTAATGTTATGTTCTTTCTGAAGGAAAATTAAAAACAGAGAGGGAGGCAGACCATAAGAGCCTCAACTATAGGGAACAAACTGAGGGTTGCTGAAGGGGAGGTGGGTGGGTGGATGGAGTAACTGGGTGATGGGCATTAAGGAGGGCACTTGATGGAATGAGCACTGGATGTTATATGTAACTGATGAATTACTAAATTCTACCCCTGAAACTAATAATACACTATATGTTAACTACATTGAATTTAAATAAAAAATTTAAAAAATGAAGAACATAAAAATGTCTTTCACTCAAGTAACATCTTTTCTTTATTATCATCAATGAGTTTTATATGATTTTTTCATACTTTGTTCATCCTATTGGTCTTTCTATATATAGTTGTTTGTAACTAGCTAGCTGTTGATAGCTAAATAGATGATAGATACAGATATAAATGTAGATCTAGTTATAGATATTAGATTTCTGTCTTAATCTATCTTGGGAATAGAGTCTTACATGTATCTTACTATCAATAAATGCTAGCTATAAATTTATATTAAGTCAGCATTGAGTAAAAAATATTTAGACAAATGATTAAAAAAAAAACAACAGTGGAAACAGGATAAAAACATGTTCTAGCCATCAAATTTTACCAGCACATGGCATTTTCACTATCTCATTTAACATTTACCATTATCATAATGATGCTGTGATTCCTATTACTTGCAGACATCAGTGACCTGAATAATCGTTATACTAACAATAATATGAGTAATAACATCAAATGAATAGAATATTGACTTTCCCACAAGACAACGTTTTGTGGGAAACGATCTAAATGAAACTCATTACTTTTAAAAAAAAATATTCAAATTAGAAAAACCTGGTGGACAGGAGGCCGAAGGGAGAAGGAGTGTAGAGATAAGGAAAAAAAATGTATCTTTCATGAAAGAAAGATTTTGGTGCCAAATGATCCCTAAGCAAGTAGAAGACCAATGCCGATAAAGAAAACTGAGGTTCAAGGAGGTTAGGAATTTCCTAAAGTCAAACAATTAATCAAAAACAAAGCTAGGACTAAAATCCCAATCTCCTGGCAGCCTATCTGTTGCTGTAGGTTTCACTCCACATAGTTTCCAACATAGTTTATTGGCATAAAATTATAGCTCATTATGCTTTCTAGATTTGAAAAAAGGACCTAAAAGAAAAACAACACAAAGAATACAACAAAAGTCCTTTTGTCTGATGCTATTATACCCAAGAGTTATTTCTAAAAGATATCAATAAATCTACCCTATGACCCAGCAATTGCACTACTGGGTATTTACCCCAAAGACACAGATGTAGTGAAAAGAAGGGCCATATGCACCCCGATGTTCATAGCAGCAATGTCTGCAATAGCCAAACTGTGGAAAGAGCTGAGATGCCCTTCAACAGACGAATGGATAAAGAAGATGTGGTCCATATATACAATGGAATATTACTCAGCCATCAGAAAGGATGACTACCCAACTTTTACATCCACATGGATGGGACTGGAGAAGATTATGCTAAGTGAAATAAGTCAAGCAGAGAAAGTCAATTATCATATGGTTTCACTTATTTGTGGAACATAAGGAATAGCATGGACGACATTAGGAGAAGGAAGAGAAAAATGAAGGGGGGGAAATCGGAGGGAGAGACGAACCATGAGAGACTATGGACTCCGAGAAACAAACTGAGGGTTTTAGAGGGGGGGTGGGGTGGGGGGATGGGTTAGCCCAGTGATGGGTATTAAGGAGGGCACGTACTGCATGGAGAATTGGGTGTTATACGAAAACAATGAATCATGGATCACTACATCAAAAACTAATGATGTATTGTATGGTGACTAACATAACATAATAAAATAAAATTTTATAAATAAATAAATAAATAAATAAATAAATAAAAGATATCAATATTCAGTAAATAGATGAATTTTGGTTTGGCATTTTCAAAGTTCAGTGAGAATGTATTACTTCCTTAGCAAACATTGATACAGTGTTTCCTATGTGTCTGCACTTTCTAAGTGCTTTTCAGACATTAACTCTTTAAGCCACTGTACAATAGTGCATTCAGCCAGCCTTTGTCCCTGGTGCCTGGGAAATAGCCTCCAAATCCTTGGACTATAGCAAGTGAGAAGAGTGTCATTATTTGGGGGGAGCCCTCATAGTTTATGGTAATGAGATGATTCATGGTGCACCCCAGAATAGTTTCTGCTAAGGAAATGACTCAGAACAGGGGCTGGCCATATCACAAAGACCACCTATGTGATAAGAGGGTTGGGGCTTTGAGCCAGGAGATAGTAGCCCAAACTCCGAGTAGCAGAGAGGGGCTGGGAGACTTGAGTTCAACTGTGCGGCCAGTTACTTAATCAACCACACCTTTGTCATGAAACCCCAATCAAAGCTGCAGACAGCAAAGCAGCTCAGGTGAGCTTCCTTGGTTGGCCATACTTTTGAGTGTTGGCCATGCATCGTTGTGCCTGGTGGAGGAAACAATGTCTGGAACTCCACAGGGAGATGACTGGAATCTGCCTTGTATTTGGGCTCTTCCCAGACCTCACCACTGCAGCCACACTGATTGAAATTGGGGCTATTTATTGTCCCTATTCTACAGATGAGGAAACAGGCATTGAGAGTCACCCAGCTGCCTAGTGGGTGAAGTAGATTTCCACTCAGTCAGGTCTGGCTCCTGTTGTATGCTCGCCATGATTCTGCCTCACACAAACCAAACCAAACCAACCAAACAAACCCAAGTGCAGAATGTTTCAGTATTTTTTTCAATCCTTTATGTTTCTCTCACCCACATCTACTTGGAGAGCCATCCTTTTTAGCAGTTACATTTTATTGCATCTCTACACATCATTCAACTTAAATTTTCATGGAAATAATGTTCCCATCTTTTTGCATTTACATTTCATCAGTTTATGTTATATTTAAATAACCTACATAATTTCAGGTGCAACTAACCTACATAATTTCAGGTGCAACTGGCATAAAGAGATTTGGAGAAAAACGATACTTTCTGTATGTGGATAGTTCAAACGGGGAAAGCAAATGTGTCACGACTTGCTGGAGAGCAGTCTTCTAACAGTGAGTGTGCATCATGGCCAGGCATCAGATTTATGTACAAGAAGAATTATGGAGAGCATGAAAAGCATTCGTGAAAAAGAGGAGCTAGATTACGAGAGGTCTAATGTGTAAAAGAAAAAGTCTGAAAGGACCACAGCTTCTATTGATCCTTTCCACTAGCTCACTTCTGTGAACCTTGTTCACACTCTTAATGGTATTTGTTCCTTTGGTCTTTCCTTATTATTCCATTCTTTCCAGATTCCCAACATTGAGTCAGAGCCGATTTATTAATGTAGGCACTATTCCATCATTAAGCACGGCAACCTGACCAGCATCATGCCAGGTACTTTCACATACATCACCTTCATTAGACCCATTTGACCAATGAGACATGGCTGAGAACTGAACTTGTGTCCTCTTCATTCCCTATCCACCACCTCCTCTCACATCCTGTACCTCTCTACCCACAGTGGATCTTGACCGTTTCAGTGATGTCCTCACTAGCGCTCTGGAAACTACAGGTCTCTCACTTCACCTTACTGATTTTATCCAACCTTGGGGAATATCCTGGGCTCAAAAGGGCAGGGATGTATAAATGTTTTTAGCTATGGAATATTGCTAGAGAAAGGTTCCACATGCCCAAGCTGTCTGAATTACTCCCAGATTTCTCCAACTGAAAGAAAGTATTTCTTTTGGGGAATTATCACAAAGTTGTATAATGATCTTTTAGCATTTAGAAGTATTTTTGTGCATATCTTATTTGCCTTTTTTAGACAACAGTTTCCTTAAAACTCTTATCCACTCATTCAATGAATATTTAACTCATGCAGTTCCTTATCTATTAGTATATGTGACTTGATTAAATTACCTGCAGGTACAGATGGGAGAGCTCCTGCTTGCCACTTCTCTACTTTATCAGTATGCTCTAAGAATCACTAAGGTAACGTTTTCTGAGAATTGTACAAATATCCTACCCACAAAATGGGCAATAAATTCTTCAAAGAGGGAATCAGTTTCCCATTAGAATTTAAGAGGCATGTTTGCATTATTTTATCAGTAAAGGGATAAAAACAGGTATGAATTTCTGTATAAAAAATTTGAAGTTAAAGCAAATTTAGTTGCAGTTCTGCTTTTCAGAATCAATACAAGCAGAGTCACTGGAGAGTTAGTGATTTAGTTAAGCCTGCTATCCCCCCTAGATAGCCCATTTTAAATTTCCCTTCTTCTTGACTTATTCCTCAGGTGGTAAAATCAAACTGTTCTCAAATATAACTAGCACTTAAGTCTTCTGACAGAACAAAAAGCTACAATAAGACCATAACCCAAATTTCTTTCTAAATTTCAAAAGAGTAATCCTTCATCTTCAGTAACATAAAGGCTAGCAATAACCTCAGAAAACATCTCCCTCTACTCTCAGGTTAATTAACTCCTTTCTCTGTATCCAGAAGGATGGAATCCACCCTGTTGGAAATATCATACATTCCCAGTTTGTGGCAGTGACTCCCATGTTTACAGAATGTGGCCCAAGAGAGCTGCAGGAAGTAGCTGCTAGACAGAGAGTCTAGAATGAGGTCTAACACTGACCTAGACCACATTCTATTTTGAGTTTCCCTTATGTACTTCATGTCTTTATTAACCGTTCTTGGGACATTCAAAAAGCATCTTGTTAAGTTCACAACCTACATCAAATCTAAGTTTACAATTTGGCACAACTTGCCTTAGAATTTAGTTATGTTTGAATAAGGAATGGCATTTTTGGAAGCCCTCAAAAAGCAGGAAGGGAAATGGAAGACTTTTTAAAGCGTCATGAAACTCTGTGTACATAAATACTTTTCACAGACTAGCCTTTATAGGCTGTATGGATTAGGAAGAGATGGAGTAATTATTTTCTGTGAAACAAAGACTTAATCCTCATGGGGAGAAATTCTTGACTAAAAGCAACTGATACCTTGCCAAATTCAATCTACTGAAAATATATCCATTAACGATTCTTCTGAACCCACTTTACCTGGTCCTACCATCCATTAAAGCTGACTCACAATGAGACCTAAGGCTCCCAATGTAGAGGTCACTATGTTAAAAATTGAAGTAAAAATGCATAGATATTATTGCTCTTCATGGCTAAAGTGTTGTTATTGACAATAGCTTTATTCCAAGACCTAACTGTGTCTCAGTTGTATTAGTGATTGAGTAGATCTTTGACATATCTCTAAAGCAGCATGCTAGGGTGATGGATGTTAAGTAAATTTAATGTGGTAATCATTTCACAATATATGCATATATCATATCATTATGTTGTATGCCTTAAAATTATACAATGTTATATGGCAATTATATCTCAATAAAACTGGGAGGGGGGATAAAGCAGCATGCTCAGTGGTGGTAGCAGTAGTGATGATTATTTTAACGTAATTTATAATCTCCAGGAGAACACTTGTTAAAAAACAATAGTATTCATTACTCTGATAGCCAGCCTCCATAAGGGGCCCCAACAAGCTCTGCTTCTTGGTATTCATAGGCTGATATAGTCTCCCACATTGCATAAAACAGACATTGGTAACTAATAGGATGTTGCAGAAATGACAGTGTACCCTCCAAGCTAGGTCATAAAAGACATTAAGACTTCCATCTTGCTTTCCTTGATCCCTCAATTTGGAGGAAGCTCGCTGTTGTGCCATGAAGACACTCAAGAAATCCTACAGAGAAATTCACATGACAGGAAACTAAGGCCTCCTGCCAACAGCCATGCAAATCAGCCATCTTGGAATCAGATCTTTAGGTCACATGAAGCTGTCATATGACTGCAGCCCCAACCCCAGTGTTTTAAAGCAAGCAGTTATCTCATGGTTTCCTTGTGTCAGGAGTGGCTTAGCTGGGTGATTCTGGCTTGAGGTTTCTTGTGAGGTAGCAGTTTAGATGGAGGTTGGGGCTAATTTGTTATACAGCAGTAGAAAACTAATACAGTTACCAACACAAAGATGATTGATGAAAGTAGAAATACAGTATTTGACCAATGAGTAAATACTCCAGTCAGAATATTGTTGGTGGTAGAGAGCCTCCTGCCTTCTCTTTCCTGATTACTGGTATCATCTATTTTTTAGCACTCTGTAACAAAGTTCCTGAGTTTCTGCCCTAAATCTATAAAGATAAGTAGCAAATTCAGTTGTGGGGAAAATGTTAAAGTGTCGCTAGTGTTAAGTGTTAATTAAAAAAAAAAAAACAGACAGATACAGGATCAAGATTGAATTGTTCTTAGTCCAATTGGTGTGAAAGCCTTTCAAAATATAACGTATTTGCAAAGAACATGAATTAAAAATGAATATTCTATTTGTACTTGAAAAGACATTTGATCCTTTATCTTAATTTTACCAGGTGAAGCCAATGCTGGACTCTGCTTTCATTTTATCCCATATAGCCTGATGAATAAAAAGCAATTACATGTTCCATGGACAAGAATTCTCTATCCTAAAGGGATTATATTTATTAATTTTCTTTACTGATGGTGTAATTGGACATTTCTAGGTTTCAGAAAAGTCTAAGAATCGTGTCTCTGAAAACCCTTAGGCCTGAAGTCCAACTAAACGCTCATTAGTCCTCTCCCCTTTAATTTGTTATTTCTACCCCCAAACCTTATCAGTGTCTGTGGCCCAGTCTTCCAAATGCCAAGCCTTTCTTTTCCTAGACTCTACACCAGGAAAAATGTGGCAAAATAAATAAGCAGTTGAAGATTCAGGGCCTAGGAACATCTGATGAGGTTTCCCTCGTGTTGACATTCCCCCAGGATTTTGTTCTGAGATTTCGATTCTTCTCTTTCACATAGCTTTTTGTTAGTGTCTCTGGTTCCATCCTGATCTCTCTTTATACTCCACCCTAATGGTTCTTCAACTTTTCAGGGTAAAATTTCATAAAACCTCAGGATCACTGTCCCCAGAAAAATGCACATAGAAGTTAATTTTTTTAAGAGAGAGTCAACCAAGAAACAGACCCTTATCTATAGAGAACAAATTGGTGGTTACCAGAGGGCAGGTGGGTAGAGGGATGGGTAAAATAGGTGATGGGGATTAAGGAGTACACTTATAATGATGAGCACTGAGTAATGAATAGAATTCCTGAATCAATGTATTGTACACCTGCAACTAATATAACACTGTATGTTAACTATAGTGAAATTAAAAAAATAATAATTAAATAAAAAATTTTAAGTTAATTTTTTCATACAAATTGTGAAAGTTCAAGACTCACTGAAGCCCATATGTGTGCTCTCTGGCTAAAACCTTCAACAATATATATTTTCCTTGGATGAGCTTAACCAGTGTCATAGCTTCAATCATCATTATAGCCTATATTTCCAGCCCAGGCACCTCTCCTAAGTCCTACAACACTATCTCCAACAACCCACTGGACACTTTAACTTAGAGGCCCCATCCTCACTTCAAATTCCCAAATCTCCTCCTCTTTTCTTCTCTATTCAATGAATAGGATGACCACCCATTCAACTGCCCATACCAGAAAACTAAGAGTCATCCCTGACTTTCTCTTTTCTTCATTCTTTGCATACAACCTATTACTAGCTGATTCTTAAAATCCAGCCCTTCTTAAAATTTCAACTTTCCCAGTTCATAAAAACAGCCTTCTAACTGCGCTACCTGCCTTCAGACTTAATACCTGCTAATCAGTCTGAATCCTAAACTATCACTTTAAAACCAAATATATTCATGTCTCCCCTTCCCCCCCCCCAAAATAACCTTTAATGTATCTATATTTGTTTTCAGATAAAGTTAAAAATCCCAGAGTGACTTTTTATGACCTCCCCCATATGCTGTCATAGTAATACTATTGCCTTAACATGTAATGTGTTGCTTCTCTGTCCTACTACAACGTAAGTTACTCTCAAAATTAACTTTTTTTATTTTAAATTAAAAAAAAATGCAATCAAGAATAAAAAGAACAAGAGACCCCCTCTTTCTGCACTACTCCCACTACAGAAGTGCACATTTAGAATACATAGAGATTGCACTTTTTCATACGTATATATATCTTCTGTGTCATGCATGGCATCTGTCCATTGCAGGCACTGAATAATTATTTTTTAATAAATGGGTTAAGTCATGTAGCATTACGGGATGAAGGCATTTTGAATCAGATGGAAGATGTGCATTCACTCTATGCCCCTGCTATACAAAGTGTGGTCTACGAATCAGAGCCTGAGCATTGCCAGGAAGTGATGACATTGAGAAACAGGATGTCAGCCCTAGTTCAGACTAGAGATTCACAAGATCCCAAGCCTACCAGAAAGCACACTGAAGCCTGAGCAGCTGCCCTGACTTACCCACAGCCCTTCTACCTAAAAGACACCAATAGAAGCCATCTCCTAGTGACATAGGCAGATATAGTAAAAGAACATCTAAATATCAAAAATCATGTTGATCAGATTGGTGTATCCTAGTAGGTACTAAACACAATGTTTTTGGTTTCTGTGCTGAGTCAAAACACCACATTCTCTGATAACTGTATTTCAATTTGGGGATTTTCAGTGAAAGCTGGCCTTGGCCATCACAAAAGACTATGTGGATCTCGTGGAAAGCAGAGCCACTTAAATCAGAGACTGTGAACTTTTGTCTTCATCGAGGAAGGTGGTTTCTTTCCATAAAACAATTGGAAGTTAACTATTAAATCATCAACACATTCGGTAGGGCATGCTTCAGAGCAAGGCAACTGTTAATATATGTGTTTTCTAATACACAGGCAGCAAGGCAAAATGGAAAACATGGCAATCAAGTTTGTTTTTGATTCTGTCACTGTGCTTAGATGATTTTTCCAGCCCTCCTAAATGTCCTCCCCTGTAAAATGGGAATAAGACTCTCTACTTCATAAGGTTATTGTGAGGATTAACACGATATCTATACCGCCTGGCACAGAAGAGTCACTTGATAACAACGGTAGCTGCTCATAAAAACGATTATTTTATTTAATGTTCTCACAATCTGCACTAGCTGCTTCAAAATATGTGTCTAACCTCAAAGAACAGATCAATCTAATAAAACACAGAAGTTTAACCTGGGCGCCAACACTGTAAAGATTTTGACACCCACATCCTCTCCCCTCAATTCCCTGCCTGTTTCCTTGGTCTGTTTACTACACGCTATAAACATTTCTATGGTGATAGCACTTCGTTGTTATTGTACTTCTTTGTAGCATATCTTTCTCCTCTCTCTCTATACAGCCCACTCTCTAAAGTCAGTGGCTTAACACTTTTTCCCTGGAGAAACCTCCACATCCAACACAATTCCTTACACATACTGAGTAGCCAATAAATGACTGAGGAATAAGTTAATGAATAAACATCAGACCCTCCAGAAACTTTCTTTGCCAATGATCAATAACTCCCTATTGCTTTGTCTTTGGTAGAAAATCATTACCAAATTCTTAGCTTTTCTCCTGTGAGAACCTTTTTGGAAAGTCTCTACCTTCTTCATCTACTCTCCCATCCCCCTTTCTCAACCCCCTACACACTTAGGTCTACCCCCCTTTTTTTAAAAATTGAGGTATGATTGACATTCAACATTATATTAGTTTCAGGTATAAGACATAATGATTCAATATTTGTATATATTGTGAAATGATCACCACAGTAAATGTAATTAACATCTGTCACCATACATATAGATTTTTTTCTTGTGATGAGAACTTTTAAGATTTATTCTCTTAGCAACTTTCAAATATGTAATACAGTATTAACTATAGTTGCCATGCTGTATATTACATCCTGATGACTTATTTATTTTAGTTTTTATTTATTTATTTTTAAGTAATCTCTATACCCAACATGGGGATCAAACTCATGACCCAGACAGAGATAAGAGTCACAAGCTTTTCCAACTGAGCCAGTCAGATGCCCCATGACTTACTTATTTTATAACTGCAAGTTTGTAACTTTAGACTCCCTTCACCCATTTCACAATCCCACCCCTGAACTCTGGTAATTACCAACCTGCTCTCTGTATCTATGAGCTCAATGTTTCTTTTGTTTGGTTTTGTTTTGTTTAGATTCCACATAAAAGTGAGATCATATGATATTTGTCTTTCTCTATCTGACTTATTTCACCTAGCATAATGCCTTCATGGTCCATCCATGTTGTTGAAAATGGCAATATTTCATTTCTTTATGGCGGAAAAATATTCCATTGTAAATATATACCATATTTTCTTTATCCATTTATCTGTTGATGGACACTTAGGTTGTTTCCATATCTTGGCTACTGTAAATAATGCTGCAATGAACATGGGGGTGCAGATACATTTTCAAGGTAATGTTTTTGTTTTCTTCAGATAAATATACTGAATCATATGGCAGCTCATTTTTTAGTTTTTTTGAGGAACATCCATACTGATTTCCATAGTCACTGCACTAGTTCACATTCCCACAACAGTGCACAAGTATTCTCTTTTCTCCACATCCTTGCCACACTTGTAATTTCTTGTCCCCCCCCCTTTTTTTTTTTAAGATTTTACTTATTTATTTGAGAGAGAGAAAGTGACAGAGGGAGCATGATCAGAAGGAGGAGCAAAGGGAGAGGAAGAAGCAGACTCCCCGCTGAGCAGGGAGCCCTACACAGGACTCAAGGGATCAGGACCTGAACCCAAGGCAGCTGCTTAACCAACTGAGCCACCCAGGTGTCCCTCTTGTCCTTTTGATGATAGCTATTCTAACAGGTATGAAGTGCTATCTCATTGTGGTTTTGACTTGCATTTCCTTGATGATTAGTGACGTTGAGCCTCTTTTCATATACCATTGGCCATCTATATGTCTTCTTTGGAAAAAAGTCTATTCAGATCCTCTGCTCATGTTTTAATTGGATTTTTTGTTTGCTTTTTGTTTTTGTTTGTTTGTTTGCTATTGAGTTGTATAAGTTCTTTATACATTCTGGATATTAACCCCATATCAGATATATGATTTACAAATATTTTCTTCCATTCAGGAGGTTACCTTTTTATTTTGTTGATGGTTTCCCTTGCTCCTCAGAAGCTTTTTAGTTTGATATAGTCCTGTTTGTTTATTTTTGCTTTTGTTGCCTTTGCTTTTGGTGTCAAATTCAAAAAATCATCACCAAGACAAATGTCAAAGAGCTTACCACCTATGCCTCCTTCTAGGTGTTTTACGGTTTTGGTTTTATATTCAAGTCTTTAATCCATTTTGAGTTAATTTTTGTGTATGCTGTAAGATAGTGATCCAGTTTCATTCTTTTGCATGTTGCTGTCCAATTTTCCCAACACCATTTATTGAAGAGACTGTCCTTCCCCCATTGTATATTCTTTGTCATAAATTAATTAACATTGGGGTACCTGGGTGGCTCAGTCAGTTAAGCATCCAAATCTTGATTTCAGCCCAGGTCATGATCTCAGGGTGCTGGGATTGAGCCCCACTTCGGGCTCCACACTTGGCATGGAGCCTACCTAAGATGCTCTCTCCTCCCTTTGCCCCTACCCAACTCCCTGCATGTGCTCTCTCTCTCAAAAAAAAAAAAAAGATAAATTAACTACCATTATGTATGTGGGTTTATTTCTGGGCTGCCTATTCTGTTCCATTGATCTATGTGTCTGTTTTTATTCTAATACTATACTGTTTTAATTCTTATAGTTTTGTAATATAGTTTGAAATCAGGGAGTGTGAAGCCTCCAGCTTTGTTCTTCTTTCTCAAGATTACTTTGTCTGTTCAGGGTCTTTTGTGGTTCCATATTATTTTAAAATTGTTCTGGTTCTATGAAAAATGCCATTGAAATTTTGATAGGGATAGCATTGAATTTATAGATTGCTTTGGGTAGTGTGAACACTTAAATAATATATATATATATTTTAAAGATTTTATTTATTTGAGTGAGTAAGATAGAGAAAGAGAGAGAAAGCAGGAGCAGGGGGGAGGGGCAGAGGAAGAGGGAGAAGCAGACTCCCTGCTAAGAAGGGAGCCCAATGTGGGGCTCGATCCCAGGATCCTGGGAAGGCAGATGTTTAACCGACTGAGCCACCCATGTGCCTCGAACAGTTCAATAATATTAATTCTTCCAATCAAAGAGCATGTAATATCTTTCCATTTATTTGTGTCTTCTTCAATTTCTTTCACCCATGTCTTATAGATTTTAGTGTACAGGTCTTTCATCTCCTTGGTTAAATTTATTTTATTCTTTTTGATGCAATTATAAATGAAACTGTTTTCTTAATTTTCTTTCTGGTAGTTTATTATTAGTGTATAGAAATGCCATAGATTTCTATATATTGATTTTGTATCCTATAACTTTACTGAATTCATTTATTAGTTCTAAAGTGTTTTTGGTGGGGTCTATATAGCATCATGTCTGCAAATAGAGATAGTTTTACTTCCTTTCCAATTTGGATGTGTTTTATTTCTTTTTTTTGCCTAATTGCTCTGGCTAGATCTTCCAATACTATGTTGAATAAAAGTGGTGAGAGGAGATATCCTGTCTTATTCTTGATGTAGAGAATCTTCCTCACCTTCTCACTATTGCATATGATGTTAGTTGTGGGCTTGTCATATTTGGCCTTTATTATGTTGAGGTATGTTCCCTCTATACTTACTCTGTTGAAAGCTTTTATCACAAAAGGACATTGAATTTTGTAAACTTTTTCTGCATCTACTGAGATGATCATATGACTTTTATCGTTCATTTTTTTAATGCAGTGTATCAGGTTGATTGATTTGCTGATGTTGAACCATCCTTGCAACCTGGAATAAATCCTATTTGATCATGGTATCTGACCCTTTTAATGTATTTTTTTTAAGATTTTATTTATGTATTTATGTATTTATTTATTTGAGAGAAAGAGCACACAGGCACGCATGCATGCAAGGACAGTGGGGGTGGAGAAGGAGGGAGACACAAGCAGACTCTGCGCTGAGCATGGAGCTCAATGTGGGGCTCAATCTCATGACCCTGAGATCACAACCTCAGCCGAAATCAAGAATTGGTTGCTTAACCAACTGAGCGACCCAGGAACCCCACTCTTTTAATGTATTTTTGAATTTGGTTTGATAACATTTTGTTGAGGATTTTTGCATCTATGTTCATCATGGATATTGGCCTGTAATTGTCTTTTCTTGTGGTGTCCTTGTCTGGCATTGGAATCAGGATAAAGCTGGCCTTGTAAAAAGAGTTTTTAAGTATCCCTTCTTTTACTTTTTGCGAGAGTTTAAGAAGGACTGGTATTAATTCTTCTTTGAATGTTTGGTAGAATTCACCATTGAAGCAGTCGGGTCCTGGACTTTTGTTTGTAGGGAGTTTTTAACTACTGATTCAATCTTCTTACTAATAATGGGTCTTTTCAGATTTTCTATTTCTTCATGATTCGGTATTAGAAGCTTGCATGTTTCTAGGAATTTACCCATTTCTTCTAGGTTGTCAAATTTGCTGGCATATGGGCGCCTGGGTGGCTCAGTTGGTTAAGCAACTGCCTTCGGCTCAGGTCATGATCCTGGAGTCCTGGGATCGAGTCCCGCATCGGGCTCCCTGCTCGGCGGGGAGTCTGCTTCTCCCTCTGACCCTCCTCCCTCTCATGCTCTCTGTCTCTCATTCTCTCTGTCTCAAATAAATAAATAAAATCTTTAAAAATATATATTAAAAAAAAATTTGCTGGCATATAATTCTTCACAGTAGTTACTTATGATCCTTTCTATTTTTGTTGTATTAGTTTTAACATCTCTTCTTTAATTTCTGATTTTTTTTTAAAGATTTTATTTATTTATTTGAGAGAGAGAAGGGGAGAGAGAGAGAGAGAGCGCATGAGAGGGGGGAGGGTCAGAAGGAGAAGCAGACTCCCCCCTGAGCAGGGAGTCCGATGCGGGACTCGATCCTGGGACTCCAGGATCATGACCTGAGCCGAAGGCAGTCGCTTAACCAACTGAGCCACCCAGGCACCCACTGATTTTATTTATTTGAACCCTCTTTTTTTCTTGATGAGTCAGGCTATAGGTCTGTCAATTTTGTTTAACTTTTCAAAGAACTGGCTCTTTCTTTTATTGGCTTTTTCATTGCTTTTTTTTTGTCTCTATTTCATTTATTTCTTCTTTGATCTTTGTTATTTCCTTCCTTCTACTAACATGGGGCTTTGTTCATCTTTTTCTAGTTTCCCTTTAAAAAAAAAAAAAACAGACTTACTTCATTTTATTTTTCTTGTATAAAAACTATTTGGTGGCCACAGATAACTGCCTGGGTTCTCTGCACAGAGACTGGTGTGGGTCTTTAGATATGGTCAGTGAATTCTTGATAGGGAGACTTGGTGAGCACATGTCTTTCCAGAGTTCAGAGGTGAGAATGCTGTAGGTCTTGGGTATGGCATTAAAGGTGGCCTTGGTGACATCACCAAGTGGTGGTACAGCCCCTGGCCAAGGTGTAGCAGTCATTGATTCTGGCCGTCTCAGGCACAGTGGCCTAGATAATGACAGTGCCTGAGGGGTGGGGGGGCGGGGAACAGGGCACCAGCAGCACAGAGCCACAGCGGCAGGTCTCCTTGCAAGCAATGGTATGGGGCTTGCTGATCTAGTTCTCCCAGTATCCTTACTGCATAGGATGATGCAGAGTGTCGCCAGATGTTGGCACCATGGATGGCAATGGCTACCTCCTGAGAGCACTTTACCCCCAGAACAACATGTCCATTGTAAACCCTGATCATGACAAATGCCTTGATCCTGGTCCACTGGCCAGCACAGGTCTGCTTTTACACAGGTGTAATCTTCAAAACCTGTGGAGTTATTCTTTTTTTTTTTAAGATTTTATTTATTTATTTGACAGAGAGAGAGACAGCGAGAGAGGGAACACAAGCGGGGGGAGTGGCAGAGGGAGAAGCAGGCTTCCTGCTGAGCAGGGAGCCCGATGTGGGGCTTGATCCCAGGACCCTGGGACCATCACCTGAGCAGAAGGCAGATGCTTAATAACTGAGCCACCCAGGTGCCCCCTGTGGAGTTATTCTTAGAAAATGTATTGTAAACCCTAAGAAGTGATCGTGGAAGCAGCTGAAATGTCAGCAGCGTTCCTGTTCTCGGGCCATTGAATGCAATAGCCTGGTAGGAGCAGGATCCCACCATCTCCTGGGTTAGTCTTAGAGAAAGAATAGTGTAAGCCCTAAGGGGTGACTGGAAGCAGCTGAAACATCAGCAGCGTTCCTGTTCTCGGGCTGTTGAACACAATGGCCTGGAAGGAACTGGATCCTATCATCTCGTGTGGCAGGGCATACATAAGGAGCTATGAAAGAAAGTAACCCTTGGGTGATTGCTAGCATGAACGTCACCTTCCTCCCTTATCCCATAACCCCCTCCTTGCATGTCCACGCACAGGGGAGGGTGCAGGCCTGCTTTCCAGCTTCTCTTTCTATTCCTTCCCCATACTTTGATACATCTGTCCTTGCTTTGCTGATAGAAAACTAAATAAAAGCTATGTGCAGAATTCAGCTGCAACTACTCTCCCTTGTAGAGGCAGCCCTGCACGACCCCTCAGATTGGTGTCTGAGAGCATTACTTCTGTGCATGACAACAAAAACCTCATCCTAGAGGGACACCCCAGGAAAAAGTCAATGACCTCAAATTCCTTGATGGGCAGGGAGAAGAGATAAATCTCCTCCACAGTCTTGATCTTTCTGTCCTCGACCAGGCAGCCCAGTTTGGTGATGGGGATCCATTCCTTGTCCTCAGCCTTGACTCTGAGAGCTCTGTGGCCTCAGCCCTAGCTCCAAATGCTACTGCTGAAGCCTCTAGAAGCCACCACAGCCTCCCACCAGGGCCCCCTAGAGACTCTGGGACCCCCCTACAGCACTAGCATCATCCACCATTTGCCATTTTCTCAGTTTTCCTTCCCTCCGTCTCTATTGCTCTTTCCTTCCTAAGGAGTCTTAACTCTTCAACTGCAACAGGGGAGGTGAGGTTGTCTTTTGCTTAGGTATATCACTCAGTACACTCTAGTCAGAAATAAAGCTAATAGAAGAAAATCTCTATATAAGGATCTTTTTACCTGGTTTGCCCACCATGGGCACCTGATTCTTATCTGTAAGAGACATGAAATCCACCCAATTCACTTAGTCTTTCATTAAATAAAGCAGAGCTTTGGGGAATTTCAGTGCTCTGTTTTCATTTTCTTTCTCTCTCCCCCCACTGCTATCCCCACCCCATTTGCCTATTCAACTGATCCTGAAATGGGTTTAATTACTTATTTAATAGCTTTCATGATATTTGTGCTTAAAAACTCACAAGGGGGGAAAAAAGAAGGTTATTATAAACATTAGGAATACAAAATCTAAACAGAGTAAACCAGAATTTTGCCTCATGGGTGGCTTTATTGCTTCTGAGGCAGGTGAAGAAAATATGGGCTCACAGAGGTTTCTCACTCATTGCTAAGAAATCCCTGTAGGCCCTCAGAGAAGACCACCTCTCCTTGCACTTCACTGAATGCTATTTTCAGTCTATTTTTTTTTAATTCCTGTGCTTTAATCTACCTATTTTCAAGCTGAATCTAATAAACTGTTGGTAGTTGAAATAAGAGGCAGTCTTTAATTCAATCTTAATTCCCCAGAGATGTAAAAAAAAAAAATTAAGTCAGGATCAGATGGAATTTAGTTCTTACTTTTTACAGTCACAAGAAACAAATGAGCCACTCCTGAGATAGTTTTAGATCAGATTTAGAACACCAAAGACCTTTTATATTTCCAAGCATTTTGCTTAGTTACTTCTCTGGGCAAAATTTCAGGATCCTGTAGCATATTTAAAACTCCCATGACACCAATTTCATTTTCTTTTGGTTACTTAATAGACTTTAAAAAAAAAATGTGATGCCAATTCTTACTTGGCAGAATCTACATATCATTTCCAGCCAATTCTTCATTTTCACATATTCTTGGGATTAGAGTAAAATTGTCAGATTTAGCAAGTAAAAATGCAGAATGCCCAGTTAAATTAGAATTTCAGGTAAATAACAAATAATGTTTTGGTATAAGTATGTTCCGTGCAATATTTGGGTCATACTTATACTGAAAAATCATTCAGGTGACTTGAAACAACAGAAATCTTCTCTCACAGTTCTGGAGGACAGAAGTCTGAATCAAGTCGATAGCAGAGCCACAATCACTGCGAAGGCTCTAGGAGAGAATGCTTCCTTGCCTCTTCCAGCTTCTGGTGGTTCAGGCGTTCCTTGGCTTATGGCTGCATAACTCCAACCTCTACCTCTCTTTCCACATCACATTCTCTAGTTTTTCAGATCTCTCTCTACCTTTACCAGGACATCAGTCATTGGATTTAGGGCTCCTCCAGTTAATCTATGATGATCTCATCTCAAGACCCTTAATTACATCTGCAAAGACCCTTTTTCAAATAAAGTAGCATTAACAGGATCCAGGTATTAAGACGTAACTTCTGAAGGCTCACCATTCAACCTGCCACAGAGGGGAATAGCTAAAACTCTAAACACCCCATCTGAGGTTGATAAATTCATGGCTCAGGTGTAATATGCAATACACCCAAGTCAGAAATGAAACTAATGAAGGTAAATCTGTATAAGGCTCTGTTTACCTGATTTTTCCATCATGGACACCAGGCTTTTATTTGTAAGAAGCATATGAAATCCCCAATTCATTTAGTCACTCCTTCAATGGACCATTTTTTGTTAAGCTCCTTTTATGTGTCAGTGTCCAAGAATCAGAGGTAAATCAAACAATCTTAAGGAATACTTTCTAATGAGGAGGTAATGGACCAATCAATAAGCAAACAAATAGGATTGTTATATAATTTAGTAAGTGCTATGAAGGAAATAAACAACGTGGCTGATAAAGAGTAACTGGAAACAAGACATGCTGCTTAGAAAGAGCAGTCAGCAAAGGTTCTCAGAAGAGAAGACATTTGTGCTGACTGTCAAGAGATGAGCTTAAGCCAGCCATACAAAGATCCCCACAAAAAATTTCTTGGACAAGGAATATGGGTTTAAAGATCTGAGTTTGGGAGGGGATCACTGTGCTCTAGAAACAGGTAAATGCCAGAGTGGCCAGAACATAGTGACCAGGCAAAAGCATAGTACAAGAATGGGGCTTGATAGAGCCTGGTCATTGCTGGGTCTTTTTTCTTTTTTTTAAAGATTGATTTATTTATTTATTGGACAGAGTACACGCATGAGTGCGGGGGAGGTACAGAAGGAGAGAGAGAATCCAAAGCAGACTCCCTGCCGAGCGGGGAGCCCCATGTGGTATTCAATCCCAGGACTCATAGATCATGACCTAAGCTGAAATCAAGAGTCGGACGTCTAACTGACTGAGCCACCCAGGTGCCTCATTGCTGGGTCTTACGGCTCATGGTGGGAAGTTTGGACTTTATAGAAATGAGAAGACACCAACGGCTTAAAAAGAAGAATGATGAGATTTGGTTTACATATTTAAAATTCAGTGAGTACTATGTGAGAAATGACTTAGTGAGGCCAGAGTAGAAGGAAGCAGACCAGTTAGGTTATTATAGTAGGCCAGGCAAGGGATGTAGAATATTGTTGGGCATATGGAAAATAATGGAAATCATTTGGAAGTCAAACTATCAGAACTCACTTATAGATTACATCTTGGTGGTAGAAGACAGAAGAGAAAAGATGACACCACCAATTATAGGGCATAAATTTTCCCAGTTAGAAAGTACATCACCCAGCTTTTCTTGTAGTTCATTGTGACCATGTAAGTTCTAGACAAGAGGATGTGAATGGAAGAGATATGAGCAATCTCTGGGTCACATCTGCAAAAAGAGAAGCTCGACTTTCATTTCCTCTTTCACTCTTCTAGATGGCTGGGAAACACGACACGTAAAGGAGCTGCCTTAGATCTAGAGAAAAAAGTCACATGATGATGGCAAAGCTGTCCCACCACCCAGCATTCTTGGGTGGTCTCATTGATGAAGTCACGCTATCTGCCCTGGACTGCCTGCCTACTTTATTCTCTGGTATGTGAGAGAGAAGTTAAGATTCTACCTTGCTTAAACCCCCACACTTTAGAGGTTTGGTTACAGTAGCCCTGCTTATATCCTAATACTCTCCACAACAGCTGCAAGAATCCCAAACTCTCTTTCTAACCTGAATGTTCTGTACATGTGTTCTTGCCTCCTCCCAAGACATGGGTTCTGTTCTCTGTGATAATTAGGGCTGGAGCATAGGGCATCATTTAAACCCATGTTGATGGAAAGAATTCCTTCCTCCATAGAGTCCAAGGTGAAAAGGATTTCCTGTTGCACAGTGTCATGATAGGTCTTGTACAATGCATTAAATATCACCTCAGGTACAGAAAATTATGGGTGTTAACTGTTCATATATTTCATACTAAATATTGTGTTGATTATACAGGGGCTTAACGTTCAAGTTAAGATTTGTCAATTAAGGGTAGATATTTAACATCTGCCTAGGAATTTTGTTAAGAGTCTGAATCTCAGAACTTAAAACATGAACTATAAAAAATTAACACTTAGTGAAAAAATATATAAATTGTATTTTTTTGCACTTGTATACCGCATTTATTTTTTCTTTATTCCTGGCTTAAAGTCTAACATGAAATGAATCCTTTTGGTTAACTTTAGTTGTATTCAGAGTATATACAATTTATAGTTACTCTTCTATGTCTAGGATTTTATTTTATTGAAAGTAAGTAAATTAGGGGCGTTTGGGTGGCTCAGTCAGTTAAGCGTCCGATTTGGTTTCAGCTCAGGTCATGATTTCAGGGTCATGGGATGCAGTCCCATGTCGGATGCCCCCCCTTAGTAGGGAGTCGGCTTCTCTCCCTCTCTCTCTGCCCCTCCCCCCTGCTCTCTCTCTCTAAAGTAAATAAATAAATCTTTAAAAAAAAAAGAAGAAAGTAAGTAAATTAAATATACACACAACTCTACTTCATCCCTGCTGTTAGGAAGGAGAACCATAAGAATAAGAATTATCCCTTTGAATACAAGGGAAATCACAACATTTAAGGTACATTCAGGGGCTTTTTAAATCTGTATTTTGGTTTTGGTTTACATTAAACTATACATAATGTTCTCTTGAATACTTGTAATTATTAAATATAATAAAATTCATAAACATTATTAAGAGGTTTTAATTTAATTATGCCAGCATCAGACCAAAAATGAACCCTTAAGTATCTTTTTCAAGGAAAACGTTCCTTGAAGGAAAGTATCATGTTTAATTAATATTTGTTAAATATTACCACATATTTAAACTTCACAGTTGAAAAGGGCCCCTGTATTTTTCATCAAATCTTTACAATAATCCGAACTATTATCATTCATCTTTTGTAAGATAAAAGCTTAATGAAGTTACATGGATTGCCCAAGTTTACCCATCTAGCAAATAGAAAAGCCTGGCCCTATTCCAAGATCTTCTAATTCCAAGTTCAGTGCTCTTAAGACTCAACACCCTGACTGGGGTCTAGAAAGACCCAGTACCTTGCCACTGTAGATAATTTTTCATAAATTAAAGTAGGTAATGCTATGCAATTACTGACTATATTTTCTATTTGTCAAGACCTTCTTAAATTATATACTAAGGAATTAAAATATATATAAATAACAAGAATAAAAATATAAATTGTATATTAAGGACTTATGTATAAATAGCAAAATAACCATATATTCTTTGAATAATACTGATCTTTATCTAACCCCTACTTTGGCCACTCGAAACTATCCTACCACCATGATCCTGAGACTTATGAAGCTCATAGACAAATACTTCCTTTCTTCCCATCTCTCTACACTACTTCTCCCATTAAACATCCTTCCTGTCTTCATTAAGTCATTAATTCCTTTGGCTCCTTCCAGTTCTCTCAGACCAATCATCCCAATCTGTCTTCTTTCACCTTTCTACCCAGCCCGGGTCTCACTGTGTCATTTTCATAGTACATAGTTCATTTACTGCCATACTGGTAGTTTTTGATCTCTTGACCCTCAGGAGTTCTCTGTGTGCTGATTCCCATGGCTCAATGATTCTGATCCAACGTCCAGAGGATCAATGTTATTGTAAAAAGTTACAAAGCTGTGACAATTTATTCACCGTGAGTTTGTAGTATCCAATCTTAGTTGGGGTCTTCATACTCTTTTTGTTTGGCTTATTTGAGAAACAACAAGCATTTGTTGAGTACTTTCATGATGCCAACTGTCGTGCTATGATTTTAGGACACAAAATGAATAAGATAAACTCCCTGTTCTGGAAGAATTCATAGTTTCATGGACCCACCTAAAAATTCTTTGAAAACTTTTCTACTTTCAAGTCTCGTCCTCACTTCATGACGTATCTTAGTCCCCAGTGTACCAAAATTATTGCCATTACTAACCTGAGCATCTTCAAAACCCTTCCATTTCATTCTGAATCTATGTATTGGTTAGGGTTCTTCAGAGAAACAGAACCAGTCAGATGTATATACATTGTTAGAGGAAGTTATTGAGAGGACATGATTACCGGTTGACCCTCGAGCTGGACCTGAGCAATCAGAGGCTCCTTATCTATACCCCTCATTCTTGGAATGTACCTTCCACTCACTATTCCTGCACTAGGAGCCACTTCAAGGATGCAGCCTTGAGAGAGTAATGTGTTATTGAGACCATCTGGACTCAATACATGACTGAACCTGATAAGCCTTCTGTATAAATTCTTAAGTTTCTGGCAGGCGGGTGAGATCTACTTGTTTTATGGCCTCACAAGACAAGCCTTATATTTAAGTCCCCTTGCCTAATAAAACTGCCAACCTGGTGTGGTCTCTTTCTTAGGTCTCTCCTTGTACAGGGGCTAGTTTCAGATTTCATCCAGGGGACTCCTGAGATTGCAAACCAACATATATAAAGAAAAAGAGATTTATTTTAAGGAATTAGTTCACACAATTGTGGAACTGGGAAATTCAATAGGGTGGAGACTGGGGGAAGAGTTGATGTTGCAGCCCAAGTCCAAAAGCCATCTGTAGGCAGAATTCCTTTTTTCTCAAGAACCTCAGACTTTGCTCTCAGTACCTGCAACTGATTGGATGAGGCCCACCCACTTTTTGGAAAATAATGTTTTACCCAGAGTCTGCTAATTTAAATGTCAATCTCATCTGAAAGAATATCTTCACAGCAAAACCTAGACTGGTGTTTGACCAAACAATTGTGTATCGTAGTCTAACCAAGTTGACACATAAAATTAACCATCACATTCTGTATTTTCATAATTTTTTCTCACCTCATTTTAATCTCTCAAGAGGTATTCTGCTTTTGTGCAATTGCTAACCCTTCCACATGAGCTCTTGATCTTTCTCCTTCTATTTTCCTCCAAGAGTTTTTAACAATTATTCCTGCTCTTTTCTATCATCAATCTCTCCATCTTCACTGGCTCTTCTAGGTAAACATGCTCAATCTGCTCTAGCTTTAAAGAAACTTTCCTCATTCTAATCCATTCTTTGGTCTCCTTAACTTCAGGATCAAATTTCTTGCAAAATTAGTCAATCTGTGTTTGTTGCTTTTACTTATCACTCATTCAGTCCTCCTTACTCGAAGCTCTCTGGCTTCCATTCCCATGACTTTTGGAATCTGCTACCTCTTCCCATTTGGCTTCTCTCAAGCTATTCTTATAGAAATGCAGTTCTAAGTCCTGATTCTCCACCTCAGACCTGTCTCCAGGTCTCACCACAAGGTCAATCAAGGGACTTGTGGCATAGAAGGGGAAACATACGAAAAGGATAAATGACTCAGAACTTGAAACCCAACAAAGCTTGATAATATTGCACTAAATAGCACCAGTTTTACCAAATAATACTTGTTTTCAGGAAGAGAAGCAATCTTTCAGTCACTGAGTTAATCTTTCAAAGAGATTATAGAATATAAATTTTGTAGAATTACTTACAAATTGTAGCTATGACAAGTTGAGTATCTCTGCATATGAGGTTTTTCCAAAGCATAATTATAGATGATTGATTACCAGCTGAGCATCTGTATCCGATAATGGAGAAGGTTGATTCAGACTAACAGAAATCTACCCAGAAAATACCTTCGCTCAGCATAATACCCTCCAGTTCCATCCACATTGTTGCAAATGGCAAGATTTCATTCCTTTTGATGGCTGCATAATATTCCATTGTGTATATATATACCACATCTTCTTTATCCATTCGTCTGTCGATGGACATCTTGGCTCTTTCCACAGTTTGGCCATCGTGGACATTGCTGCTATAAACATCGGGGTGCACGTACCCCTTTGGATCCCTACATTTATATCTTTGGAGTAAATACCCAGTAGTGCAATTGCTGGATCATATGGTACCTCTATTTTCAACTTTTTGAGGAACCTCCATACTGTTTTCCAGAGTGGCTGCACCAGCTTGCATTCCCACCAACAGTATAGGAGGGTTCCCCTTTCTCCGCATCCCCGCCAACATCTGTCGTTTCCTGACTTGTTAATTTTAGCCGTTCTGACTGGTGTGAGGTGGTATCTCACTGAGGTTTTGATTTGGATTTCCCTGATGCCAAGCAATGTTGAGCACTTTTTCATGTGTCTGTTGGCCATTTGGATGTCTTCTTTGGAAAAATGTCTGTTCATGTCTTCTGCCCATTTCGTGATTGGATCATTTGTTCTTTGGGTGTTGAGTTTAATAAGTTCTTTATAGACTTTGGATACTAGCCCTGGAGGGTATTATGCTGAGTGAAATAAGTCAATCAGAGAAAGACATGTATCATATGACCTCACTGATATGAGGAATTCTTAATCTCAGGAAACAAACTGAGGGTTGCTAGAGTGGTGGGGGTGGGAAGGATGGGGTGGCTGGGTGATAGACATTGGGGAGGGTATGTGCTATGGTGAGCGCTGTGAATTGTGTAAGACTGTTGAATCACAGACCTGTACCTCTGAAACAAATAATATATTTTATGTTAAAAAAAAATAGCAAGAAGGTAAAAATGAAGGGGGGTAAATCGGAGCGGGAGACAAACCATGAGAGACCATGGACTCTGAGAAACAAACTGAGGGTTCTAGAGGGGGGTGGGTGGGGGGATGGGTTAGCCTGGTGATGGGTATTAAAGAGGGCATGTATTGAATGGAGCACTGGGTGTTATACGCAAACAATGAATCATGGAACACTACATCAAAAATTAATGATGTAATGTATGGTGATTAACATAACATAATTTAAAAAAAAAGTGTAAAAAAAGAAAATACCTTACTTCGAAATATTCTTGGGGCCCCTGACTGGCTCAGTCAGTGGAGCATGCGACTCTTGATCTCGGTGCTGTGAGTTTGAGCCCCATGTTGGGTATAGAGATGACTTAAAAATAAGATCTTAAAAAAATAAATAAATAAATATTCCCAATTAATGTACTGTCATCCTGACTGTAACAGATATACATGAACAAGAGTATCAAAGAGGATAAGCATATTACCTTTGAAATCTGTATAAATAGGAAAACACAAAAAGAAAACAGCTCTTGCTTTTCCTAGAAGACATGAAATCACCAATGCTAAGGAAAAGGCCCGCTTGCATAGGAAGATTCAAGAACTGCTGAAATTCCCAGAGACGCAGTTAATGTTTCTCTCAGTTTAGAAGTGAATAAGGTAATCAGAATGAGAAAAAGCTCATCCTCGGGTTGTTCTAGAAAAGGGAACTATTAGATGAGATTACCTGATAGTGGGAAAGAAGCGTCCCTTAAGCTAACAGACATCCAAATTAGTTTCAGGAGTAAGGCAAAGGGATATTTATGAATGCTTCAGCAAAATGAAACCATCTTACTCAACCCATTCTGTTTCAGGGGATGGGGCTTGAAATAGCTAGATCTTTGCAAATGAATAATTTATGAAAGCTCCCGTAGCCTTTGAATAACATAATTTAAACTGAAGTTATTCCTGAATAAAAGGTAAAAGAGGAACTCACTTCAAATTCCTCTAATTTCAACATGGATTATCACATAGTTTTGATTTAAGATAATCTAATAACCATTTTAGTTTATTGCACCAGTCTCGATAAATCCTTGCTCATGCAGCAGCCAAAGTACTGCAACGAAGTTAGAATTCATAGGAGCTTAGCTTGAACAAACTAATAATCTAAGCCATGTCCTGGTTTAAGTCCATTTATAAAATGAATTTTATCATACATTGGTGCATTTTTTTATTTTATTTTTAAAAGATTTTTATTTATTTATTTTGAGAGAGAGAGCACGTGCAAGTGGGGGGAGGGGCAGAGGCAGAGGGAGAATCTCAAGCAGACTCTATGATGAGTGCAGAGCCCGATGAGGAGCTCAACCCCACAACCATGAGATCATGACCTGAGCGGAAACCAAGAGTCGGACTCTCAACCAACTGAGCCACCCAGGTGCCTGGTGCATTTTCTCAAAACACATTCTGATCCTAGATTAAAAAAAAAAAAAAAAAAAGACAAGTACAAACAAGAATTAACCTGACAAACCATGCAAAAAACCAATAGACTATCGTCTTTATTTATTGTGTCAAAAAGAACCTGTTTGAGTTTATGTTCTAGGGGCGCCTGGGTGGCTCCATCAGTTAAGCGTCTGCCTTCAGCTCAGGTCATGATCCCAGGGTCCTGGGATCGAGCCCTGTGTCAGGCTCCCTGCTCAGCGGGGAGTCTGCTTCTCCCTCTCCCTCTGCCGCTCCCCCTGCTTGTGCTCACGTACACTCTCTCTCTCTCTGTCAAGTAAATAACTAAAATCTTAAAAAAAAAGTTTATGTTCTAATTAATTATACTAGAGTTACATAAATACAACATTATTGTTGATTTCAAATTTTCTATTAATAGGCCTATGTCTTAGAAATGAATGAAACAGAGCTAGACTAAAGTAGCCTTTCTACCCTCTGATAAAAAAAAATCATGCCCCAAATAACGCAGTTATCAGTCAGCTGGCTAGCACTTCCATGGTCCCCTTGCTAAACGCATTTAAATATCTCATTCTTAACACCTCACACACCTCACATGGGTTTAAGCATTTTTTTTTGCATCAGTGCTATTTGTACCCCTTGAACATACCTACTATACATAAAATACTATATAAAAATTAAATTTGTATATATGTATATTTACCTTCCTATTTAAATACCTTGAAGTACAGATTATTTTATTCATTGCTTTCTCCCTAGTGCATAGTACATTGTAGACTCAAAATCTTTTGTGAATTGAAGAGCTATTCCTATATTTGGAGGAGGATAGGGAAGGAATGGTGAAGGAAATGAGCACTGGCATAAAGTTCTTGAGGAAGGCAGAGGTAGCCAATGTATATGTGAATAATAAAAAAATCATTTCTAGACCTCTACTTGCCGTTTATTAGTGGGTTTTTGTCTTTGTACTGTTTTCACTTTTTTTTTATCATGTGTTCCTCCCATATTAAGGTTATTAATGCTGGGTTTCTTTTTTTTTTTAATTGGTTTTCCCCCCAGCTTTATTTAGGTATAAATGAGAAATAAAATTATATATGTTGAAGGTGTACAACTTGATGTTTTAGTGTATGTATAAATTGTGAAATGGCCACAATAAACTATCAGCAAAAGCTAGTACTCCAAAACCTAATGCGTGGTGTGTATATATATGTACACAGACATATGCCATTTTCTTTATCCCTTTATCTGTTGGCAGACATTTAGGTTGTTTCCACATCTTCGTTATTGTGAATAATGCTGCAATGAACACGGGAGTGCAGCTATCACTTCAAGATCCTGATTTCATTCCCTTTGAATATATATTCAGAAATGGGATCAAAAATAGTATGGTACTGGCATAAAAACAGACATATAGACCAATAGAACAGAATGAGAAAACCAAAAATAAATTCAACCATTTATGGTCAACTAAACTTTGATAAGGCTGCCAAGAGCAAACAGTAGGGAAAGGACATTGCCTTCAATCAGTGGTGTTGGGAAAACTGGATAGCACATGCAGAAGAATGAAATTGGACCCTTCCTTATACATACACAAAAATGAACTCAAAATGGATTAAACACCTAAATGTAAAAACCAAACCAAACAAAAAAAACCTTAAATATGAAGCCCTAAACCATAAAACTATTAGAAGAAAATAGAGAAAAACCTTCTTGACATTGGTGGTGGCAATGATTTTTTGGATGTGACACCAAAAGCATGGACAACAAAAGCAAAAACAGACAAGTACGATTATACCAAACCAAATGCTTCTACTCCGCAAAAGAAACAATTGATAGAGTGAAAAAGCAACCTACAGAATGGGAGAAAATATCTGCACACCATATATCTGGTAAGGGTTTAATATCAAAATACATAGGGAACTCAAACAACTCGGTAAGAGAAAAACAAGTAACCTGATTAAAAAATGAGCAAAAGATCCAAATAGACTTTTCTCAAAAGAAGACATACAAATGACCAACAGACACATGAAAAGATATTCAACATCACTTAACAGGGAAATGCAAATCAAAACCACAATGTGATATCACCTCACACCTGTCAGAGTCACTTTTATTAAAAAGACAAAAGATAAAAAGTGTTGGCAAGGATGTGGAAAACGGAGCACCTCCATACACCATTGATGAGAGCATAAACTGGTATAGTTACTACGGAAAACAATATGAAGATTCCTCAAAAAATTAAAAATAGGACAATTCTATGTTAGTACTGGGTTTAAGACTAGACATCCATTTATCCCTCAAAACTTCTAAACTCAGATCAACCTTCCCCTCACTGCTGGGAATGCCACCAGGCTTTGTCCCAGTCCCACTCTATCTGACTGGGCCACCTCCCTGTGCACAGCTCCATGTCAGTGTTGATTAACGATGTACAATTCATAACTTGTAACCAAGTTCATTTAGCAGAGGTTTCCCTCAGGGATCCCAAATAAACACAAACAGTGGCTCCTAGGATCCCGCATGAAACTTTCTTCTCTTCATTATTCTGATTTTTTTAGTAAAAGGCCAACCTGAGAGAATAGGAAATCCATCCTGGGAAAGAAGAACAAAGCCCATTGTGAAGCTAGGCTTTCTGTCCAGGTCTTTGCTATAAACCTCTATTCAGACCTCTTGCAAACTTGGGACTCTTACCTTTTTCGGTTGTAGGTTAAGAACTACAAAGATGAGGCCCTTACAATGGAGGGAAGAAAAGCCCAGACAAGCCTCCATTCCACTAGAATTCAGACATAGAAGCTCTTAAGTGAAAGAATCTGGAAATTAAAACCTTGGCCTATTATACACCCTAAGAATGTAATCTCACCAACCCACACTGCCTCTCTAAGGGCTTGATTTAGCCGGCTTTCCACTTCCACACCTTCTAATTGTGGAATTTCTTTCATTTTAATTCTCCTCAGGGCCAAACTCTGATTAAACTAACACATACTGTTTCTAGGATTTTGAAACTGAGCTTCCTCGGCAAGGCGCTACTTAGAGAGTAAACCAGTCAGCCCTCTCCAGTTTTCCCTGCCGGAAATAGATAGGGCAGTACCCCAGCAGGCAGTAATTGACCAGGGCTTGCATTTTCTCTCCAGTGTGAAGAAACAAGACAAAAATCCTCTGGCAGCTGCAGGCCAGATATCAATTTACCCCTAGCTCAGCACATTCCAAGTTAATGTACTTAGCTTTTTAGAGATGAGTACAATGTTAACATATTATTTACATCTCAAAGATAACCTTCCTTTCGAAAACTTAATTGAAACTTTCACTTTGTTAAAGGGAAAGCACTGGGGCGCCTGGGTGGCTCGGTCGTTAAGTGTCTGCCTTGGCTCCGGTTGTGATCCCAGGGTCCTGGGATCAAGCCCCACGTCTGGCTCCCTGCTCAGTGGGAAGCCTGCTTCTCCCTCTCCCACTCCCCCTGCTTGTGTTCCCTCTCTCGCTGTGTCTCTCTCTGTCAAATTAAGTAAAATCTTAAATAAATAAATAAATAAATAAATAAATATAAATAAAGGAAAAGCACTGATTGCTGCTCAAGGAGGATTTACACAAAGAATCCGTTTCCACATCCTTGCCAACACTTTTTATCTTTTGTCTTTTTAATAAAAGTGACTCTGACAGGTGTGAGGTGATATCACATTGTGGTTTTGATTTGCATTTCCCTGTTAAGTGATGTTGAATATCTTTTCATGTGTCTGTTGGTCATTTGTATGTCTTCTTTTGAGAAAAGTCTATTTGGATCTTTTGCTCATTTTTTAATCAGGTTACTTGTTTTTCTCTTACCGAGTTGTTTGAGTTCCCTATGTATTTTGATATAGTTCAAGTTCTATGAAGAAAATAAATTAGGGAATGTGATGGAGCATGACTGGGGGCCACTTTTGTAGATTGGAGTTGATTTCTGAATGACAACATGAGCTAGAAATGGAAAGATTGGGAGCAAAACATACACAGAGGGTACAGCAAGTTCAACAGGCCCCAAGGTTAGGAGTGACCAGGGCCTAGTTGATGAGCAGGAAGAGCGTCATTGTGGCTGGAGGTTAGTGAGAAGCATCCAACAGGGTCAGGTGGGAGAGGAGGCAGAACTCATACGAGTCCTCAAAACCACAGTGAAGAGTTCAGATTTTATTCTAATGGTAGAGGGAAGGCATCCTAAAGTGGCTCAGGATTTTTTAAACAGCACTTCTGCTGCTGTGTGGAGAACAGATGATAGAGAGCAAGAATGGAAGCAGAGAAACCATTTATTTAGAGGAGATTACAGATGTCCACACGAGAGACAGTGGTAGCTTGTCCAAGTGACAAATGGAAAGGTGAAGAAAAGTAGACAGATCTGAAAAAATTTTTTGGAGGTATAGCTGTCTGAACTTACTGATAGATTGTACATAGAGAGGGAAAGGAAAAAAAGAAATCAAGTAGCCATTTACTTGAGATGATTAAAACATGGATTTGACTTAGAACAGATTTGGTTTAAGAAATTAGGAGGTATATTGTGGACAATGTTAAATGTGGGATTCCTGTCAGACAGTCAAGTGGAAGAGGTAAGAAAGCAGTGGACATTCAGGTGTGGAGCTCCAAACAGTGGTTAGAATTTTCTGCAAAGTCAAGATAGGGTACTATTTCACTGTGGAAGGTATCTGCCTTGGGTGATTCATTCATCCATTTATTCAACCAACATTTAACATCTGCTGTGTGCCTGACACTCTCTAGGTTTATAAGATGAATATTCCCTCTCATAAAAATTACCATCTCGTGGGAGGACACAAACAATAAACAAACAAATACACAAGAATATACCAGAGAATGATGAATGTCATAATAAAAATAAATCTCAATAGTAACACACATGATGATTTTATCAGCATGTTCCTTTTATATGAATATACCTTAATTGTTGGCATATATACTTGTGGGGTGTGTGGAAGAAAGATTAATGTATTGGCAATAAAAGAATCAGCAATCAAAAAAAAAAAAAAGAATCAGCAATCCATTCAGTTATCTGGCATGGGCTTTCAGGTGAACTACAGATGCTCAAAATCAAGAAAGAACTTAAAAATGTATTTACAAGTAGAAGAGGTAAAAAGAAAAAAGACATTTGGTAACAATCTAAATTCAGCCTAACAAGATTATCAGAGTTCTTTTTCAAGTAAGACTTTATGGCTTTCCATCTCTTCATCTCTTTTTATGCTTCCAGACGAAGAAACTAAAACAATAAAACATTTTTATCTGCTTCTATAACCTGATTCTATGTGAAAATACCCAGGGGGTATTTCCATTCTTTTTTGCCTTAAAATTCACTGATATTGCTTCTCTCTAGTTTACTTCTCTCGATCCTTGATGTTCAGTTTCCTTCTCATGACTAGTGGTATCAAGTTATCTCTATCCCTGAGAGAAGGGACAAAGGTCAACACTAAAATAGTCATTTCTGTGAGTGAGAGAAGTCATAAAAGGTCTCAAACCAACCTTCGCAGCTGTTTTTCCAAAGTCAAAGAAGAAAGTGAGAGGAAAACTAATAATATGGAAGCTGATACAAATCTGTTCCTAACATTTTATCTACCTCAGGAAGAACTATGTAGCTAGGTATTGGAATTTTGGGACTCTGAAATCACATTTTTAGTATAAGCTTAAAAGAGAAGAGTAATATTCTGGAGACTATAACAAAGAAAGCTTTACTATGAGATATCCTATTTGATTTGTGGCAATAATGCTGTTACAACAAATAAAAAATTTTCATTTCAAAAGAAGCCGAATAAATGACCATTCTCTTCCAAAGTGCAGTTGCAAACCACCTTTTATCTCAGCACTATGTATTCTATGCAATGAATTAAAAAATAAAACTCTTCTGACCTTACTAATCCTCTACAAATCTCCCTCCTGGTAAAACACCAGCAACAAATCACCAGTCTACCTAAAAATACAAAATACAATTTAACTCTCAAAACAAAGTTACTGAAAATTATCTTCCTGGTCAAAAATTAACGTGCAGTGACGCAGCTTCTCTTCCAATTTCCAGCCCTAAATCTTCCCTTATAAAACTATAATGCAGTACATGCCCTCTTGGCAACCAGTTTCCCAGAGATAATCGAAATTAGAGACATGGATTAAAAAAAAGAATCAGATTTTGAACATTATAATAGAAACTGTTCTCATAACTTGATGGAAATGGAGTGATAACAAAAGAGTTTATAAAACTCTAATAATAACCCACTTAACTAAGATCATATATCTTTGTAAAGTAAAATTTATACTTAAGGGTATATATCAGTATTTTCATTTTCAAGATTATATTTCCATTAAAAGTCCACTATATATTCTCTACTAGATCTCTCACAAATTTCCTCCATTTTCCTAGTACTCCCAGACTCAATGAGAAAGTAAGAAATGTTCTTTCTACTAAATATCTGTCCTTTGGCAAACATCTCTGTATTTCTCATTTTTCAGCTGTATCTCCTAAAATGGCAATGTTCTTTTATTTATTTCTGGGCTAAGTATACCAGCCTTAAAATAACACCAAAGTACTGCTCTTAGAAGATATTTTATTAATCAAATGTGGCTGTAGGAATATGAAATAGAACATATACCTAACCGATAACAAAGTGACAAGAAATTTGATCCTTCAAATTTCCTTCAAATCATTAATCTGTTACTTCATAATATTAACATACTTAAAAACTAAGATGTTCAATAACCAGCCAAAACTAGGTAGATTAGAAAATCATGTTTCTGGGGTACCTGGGTGGCTCAGTCAGTTAAGCATCTGCCTTCAGCTCAAGTCATGATCCCAGAGTCCTGGGATTGAGCCCCATGTCAGGTTCCCCACTCAGTGGAGAGTCTGGTTTTCCCTCTCTCTCTCTCTCTCTCCCCCCGTCCCTCCACTCCCTGCCCATCCCCCGTGCTCTCTCACTCTCACTCTCTCAAATAAATAAAATTTTTAAAAAAGAAAAGAAAATCATGTTTCTGCATCTACTTTCCTTTCCTTGAAAACATGTGAAATCCTGCAAGGTGAAGACAGGCTTTTCAATCTACCTACGATGACTTCACATAGAATTATCGGCCTATTAAAACATCTCTGAGTTTCTGCCTTTTTTTTTTTTTTACCTTAATTCAGATAATGTTACTTCAAAATTGAATCTAATTTTTCCTGAAAAACTCATAAGATCGATGAGACAGTTAGAAAAATTATCTTCCAGGGGTGCCTGGGTGGCTCAGTTGGTTATGCATCTGCCTTCGGCTCAGGTCATGATCTCGGGGTCCTGGGATCGAGCCCCGCACGGGCTCCCTGCTCCGCGGGAAGCCTGCTTCTCCCTCTCCCACTCCCCATGCTTGTGTTCCCCCTCTCGCTGTGTCTCTCTCTGTCAAATAAATAAATAAATAAACAAAAAACAAAAAAACACTGTCTCATGCTAATAGTTACAGTACAGCATCTTGGAGAGAAAAGAGGTTTATACTCACTTTTCATGAGAGAGTTTCAAGTTAAAACCTTCTGGTTGGAAAACACATTGTCAGAAGCTTTTCAGGCATTTACCAATATCATGCTGATATTCCCGCAACCATTCCTTCTGCAGCTACATAGATGAGAAGAGGAAGATCTGAGGCAGCCAGCTTGATCTACAAAACAAAACAAAACAAAACAAAAACCTCATTGTTTATCCTCACATTCAACTTATTTCCTTCTGCTAAATTATAATACCTAGTATGATCAGCCACTTTATTTACCAGAGTTCACACCAAATAACTCCTGGCTATTTCCAAAAATCAAACTTACCCAGAAATGATTTAAAAAAAAAAATTGTCAGTATTGAGAATATGCTAAAGAATTTGCTTAAACCTCTAAAGGCAATTTCTACAAAGAAGATTTTGAAACATTCTAAGTAAAGGCAGCAACATCAAAATTCTTTATTTTCTCAGTGAATACAGTATTTGAATGTAAAATTCATATTATATTTACTAAAAAATAAGTCTCATCAGAAACACATTTTATGTAGTTTACTGGGCCCACTTACAATGGCACATGTGGTAGACAACGATACTAATAAATACTGTTCATCAATTTTCAGAATAACAATTTATTTAGCTCATACTTTTTCCTGAATACACACAATGGGTATACACATACACGCTCATTAACATATCAATGGTTAGGCGTCACCAGCAGCAGAGACAGGTGTCTGGTAAAGGTGTAGGTGAGGAGGGGAGCCACGCAAGGCACCCGGAGGACTGTGGGAGGCAACAGTGTAGCTATTTGAGAATCAAGAACTATGCTGAATAATGTTAAACAAGTCTTCCCTGTTTAAGTTTTATATACATATTTATCTTTCTTAGTATGTAAGAGAGTAACTTGCTAATACTTCTTTGTGTCTTTGGTGTGCTGAAGTAGGAAACACAAAAGAGTTCAATCTAAATAGGGGCTAGAGTTTTCTAGGCGGAGAAGCACAGCCCTGGGAGCTGAGCTAGGTTATCAGTGCAAGAGGCAAAATGACAGAAATTAAGGGAGTGGGACAATTTTGGGAAAAGCACTGGGGTCTGTTGGAATCACAACCACTGTCCCTCTGGAGATTCTGTCCCAAGATCTCCCTTACTCAGATCTCAGGGGGCTTTTTGCTCTGCTTCTATCAAGGATAACACTTCCCTTGAAATAACTCTGTTGTGTTATTGTTTTATTATCACTGTTCTTCCCTCCTACAAGCACGCTACTGTGCAATACAACAATTATTTCGCCAACTTCAGTAACTGCATTCCTGAAATCACTGCTGAGGCATGTGTCCAAGCTAATTTCTAGGCCCTTGTAATTTAAACTCTTCTGGCTGGATAATTGGACTAATGTCCAATAATCCATCCATTAAAACCAACACTGTTTATTATACTGTTCAAAGTAACAGAATTTTCTCAAACTCAAACATAATAACACAAAACAACACAACTTCTGAAATCATCTTCAATCCAATTGTTTATTCGTACTGTGTCTTACGTTGGAAAGATTTTTCAAATGATCATAAAACCAGTCTCTGGATTAAGGATTGCACACTAAAATACCTTTAGGGGTCAGCAAGAAAATGTTAGTGTGTGAAGCAACAAAGATATGTGGAAGTTGTTGCAAACCAGTAAGTACATTCAAATTCAAAAAATCGTTTAAATGATTGTGCCGGCCAAATAAAACATGTCCGCAGAGCAAATTCTTTAAATTTGTCGCTGTACCCTCAAGCATAGCTGCATAGCATAAGTTGGTTAATACTAATCTTTAAGCCACTGGTTATAGAGTTAGGTAGCACTACCATAACATGATGCACAATTGCCAAAGCAGGAAGTTGCACTAGACACTAATAATCGCCAAAGGACTTTAATTGCAGCAGACTGTTTCATATTTCCTTTTGCCTTATCACCACTTTATCTTCTAAGACATTAGCTCTATGCTTTTCCTTCTACTGTTCTCTCCTTTTCTTCTTTACATCTGCAACTTCACTATCTGATTTTTTAAAAGATCTTTGACCTTGTTTTCAAGTTCTAATTTATGAGTCACTTTCTCCGAGGTACACTCCCTATTTCTTTTCAAGCAAAGTTAAACATTCTTCCCTGTAGTTTATATGTCAATATTTATATATTATGAAGTACATTATGGTTTCCTGTGAGGACTTACGGGGTGGAACTATGTCTTATTCATCTATATGTAACCAAGGCCTAGCATCACCCTTAGCCTGAAGTACGCATATAAAAAATGATTGTGCATAAAGGAATAAATGAAGGAATAAGTAGGTTTATTAGTTAATGTTACAGGAAAATTTGAGAATGCAAAACAATTAAATTCAATCCTTTTATGGATGAACAGAAAGGTCCAGACCTTGTCCTAAAATCTTTTTTCACTGTCTCAGCCACCTTTATTTCAAAAAGAAACAGCAGACCATTTATTAACATTAGCCTGTTATGTTATTTTACTAGAATTTTCTGTATAAATTGGTCCAGGTTCTCTTACTTGGCAAAATGGAGTTTCACTGTCCATTAAAATTTAACCTGTATGACATAAAGTGACATAAAACCACTGTCACCCACTCTTCTGGAATGCATTAGTGCATTCATATTTTTCCAGAGTCCTGTCCTGAGTTATGGCTTAAGAGAAATTAGAGCAGATGACTTCAGGATCTAATCTTCCCCTTCCCTGTTAACCTGCCTCCTCTGCCTTTCAATTGTATAAAATTATATATATTTTTCAACATAAATATTTTATTAGTGTTAAAATGACTCAACCCAAATACTGATAACTTAGGACAAAATTCAGTCTAGGAAAATCATTATTTAAATACCTTTGTAAAAACAGAAGTTTCATGAAAATCTCAGTTTCAAATTTCCATTTCAAATATTTCCATTTTGTTTAATTCTTCCATTTATTTATTAATTTATCAATATATTTGTATGTTCAATGCCTAATAAGTGCCAAATAATGAGCCAGATATAAAACAAGGTAAAGCCCTCATGCCCCCATAGTCGAAGGGGTATATAAACAAGTCAATAGATTATCACAATTTAGTGTAAAGAGTACTGTGATCAGGAAAAGTACTAAACAAAGGTTGGGAATGTGAGAGGGAAAAATGCTAGAGGCTCAAACTGCTGAGCCATGCAGAAAACCAAGAATTAAATACCAGTGTCCAGGGAAAGAGAAAACAAGATCAGGCTAGAGAGAAAGGAAAACATATTTGCAAATATTCATCTAATCACTTCCCAAATTTCATAGTTCATTATGTGTACAATACAAAATATGCAGTTTGAAATTCATTTTGAAGTCAAGTTTTAGTAATGGAGAAGTAGTTTACTTTAACTAAGTCCTTGAAAGATAACAATTATATCTCTCAACAAAATAAATTTAAAAAACAAAACAAAATACTACCTATTGAAGGCACTGGAGAGCAACCATAAGAAAGCAGAAACTGTAGAAGATTAGATCCTTAAAACCAACAAAACCACAATCATTGGGTGAGGTCCACATTTCCATTTCCCCTGGGGACATTTCCAGTCCATAATTGATGCAGGGTAGAGAAGACTCAAGTTTAGAGTTGAGTCTTACAAAATTAGAAGGGCTTACGAGACATCAGGGCTTTCCAGTGTTAAAAAGAAACAGGTACAAAATGGAGTCACTTAATGTTAAGCCCCACCAAGCTTTAATACCACCTAAAAGCAGTTTCGGCCTCTCCTAGGAATGGAATTTTAAACCAGTCTGGGATTTCCTGATCAGCACCTGTGAGGTAATCTGTGCATTAAGACTTTCTGCCTTTCGGTGGCGCCTGGGTGGTTCAGTGGTTAAGCGTCTGTCTTTGGCTCAGGTCATGATCCCAGAGTCCTGGGATCCAGCCCCGCATCGGGCTCCCTGGTCTGCGGGAAGCCTGCTTCTCCCCCTCCCACTCCCCCTGCCTGTGTTCTCTCTCTCGCTGTGTATCTCTCTCTGTCAAATAAATAAAATCTTTGAAAAAAAAAAAAAGACTTTCTGCCTTTCTCCCTAAGGGACCTTGCCCATAACAATCCTTTCTTTTCTTTTGCTAATAAGTTGCTTGTCCTGCCCTGTTCCTGCCTATAAAAGTCTTTCATTTTGTACAACTCCTTGGAGCTCCCTTGTATTTGCCAGAGGGGATGCTACCCAGTTCATGAATTCTTAAATAAAACCAATTAGATCTTTAAATTTACTCAGTTGAATTTTGATTTTTAACACCAGAGATGTGTTATAACAAAGCATAAGACCAAGCATACTTAAGATCAAGGTGACAAACCAGTAACTCAACTACTAGATCAAACAACCAACACTCATGAAAGGAAGACCAAGGGGTCTAGAGTCTCTATAATGCATTATACGAAATGTTGTGTATATAATCAAAAATTACTACACAATTTTTAAAAAAACGAGTTATGGTGACCCTTAATCAAGAAAAAAACCCCGCATCAATAGAAATAGTCCCTGAGGTAACTCTCGTGTTAGAACTAGCATATTAATACTTTAAAGAAGTTATGATAATATGTTTAAGGACTTAAAATAAAAACTAAATCATAATAACCTCAACAGAGAAATAAAACCATGAAAAAAAGCCAAATGAAAACTCTAGAACTGAAAATTATACCAGAAACAAAAATTTTACTGGATGAATTTAAGAGCAGATTAGAGAATAAAAATTAGTGAATTTGAAGAAATACCAATAGAAATCTATTCTGAGGAAAAAAGAAAATGAGAATTAGGAAAAGTGAGCAAAACTTCAGTGATATAAATGACAATATTAAACAGTCTAACCACAGAATCAGAGTCCCAAAAAGAGAGGAGAGAGAATGAGATGGAAAAAAAATACCTAAAAGAAATAATGGCTGAAATTTCCCACTTGGTGAAAACAACTTACAGATACACAAGCTCAGAGAACTATTGATACATGCAACAATAAGGACAAAACCCAAAAATATTATGGTAGGTGAAAAAAAGCCAGACATAGAAGATACACATAGATAAGTTTATTTATACGATATTCTAGAACAGGCAAAACTAATCTATGGTGACAAAAAGAACAATGTTTGCCTGTAGGGGTTGAGAGAATAGAAGTAGTAATAAAGGAAGTTTCCAGGGTGATGGAAATAATCTATATCTTGATTGTAATGATGGTTAAATAGGAATGTACATTAATCAGAATTCCTTAAATTGTACATATGCTTAAGATCTGTGCATTTAACTCTAGGAAAAATTTATGTCAATAAAAAAAGGAGCATAAAAAAAGAAACTTATTTTTATCAAATTCAGCTCTAGGCTAAAATTTTGAGTATTGACCATTCTGAGTGTAAAAACCAGCATCTGAGATAACAGGAGAAAATGTTGCTTTTGCTGTAAGTTATCCCTTGCTGAAAGGTTGATCCACTTTGGACCTTGTATCTTTCATTAGAATGCACAACAGTTTCTATCAAACAAGTTCCTAGGAATAATAAAGAATATCATTCCAAACATCTCTGAAATAACTCAAAAGACAGGGAGAATTCCTTAGTAATAGAAAAAAAACCCTGAACTATGGGATGGCAGCTGCTGTCTAGCAGAACATGGTAGCGTCTCAAGTTGAAACTAAGTTGCCTCCCTTTGAAAGGACTGCATTCATAATGCTTTAGAATCACTGCATCTCCCTCTCCCAATTGAGCTTGCCCTATAAGTAACCTCTGATGAATTGAGTGTCTCTTTTTTTAAAATTTTTTATTGTTATGTTAATCACCATACATTACATCATTAGTTTTTGATGTAGTGTTCCATGATTCATTGTTTGTGAGTAACACCCAGTGCTCCATGCAGAACGTGCCCTCTTTAATGCCCATCACCAGGCTAACCCATCCTCCCACCCCCCTCCGCTCTAGAACTCTCATTTGTTTTTCAGAGTCCATTGTCTCTCATGGTTCGTCTCCCCCTCCGATTTCCGCCCCTTCATTCTTCCCCTCCTGCTATCTTCTTTTTTTTTCTTAACATATATTGCATTATTTGTTTCAGAGGTACAGATCTGTGATTCAACAGTCTTGCACAATTCACAGTACACACCATAGCATATACCCTCCCCAATGTCTATGACCCAGCCACTCCATCCCTCCCACTCCACCCCGCACTCCAGCAACACTCAGTTTGTTTCCTGAAATTAAGAATTCCTCATATCAGTGAGGTCATATGATACATGTCTTTCTCTGATTGACTTATTTTACTCAGCATAACAGTCTCCAGTTCCATCCATGTCCTTGCAAATGGCAAGATTTCATTCCTTTTGATGGCTGCATAATATTCCATTGTGTGTGTGTGTGTGTGTATATATATATATATATATATATATATATACACACACCACATCTTCTTTATCCATTTGTCTGTCGATGGACATCTTGGCTCTTTCCACAGTTTGGCTATCGTGGACATTGCTGCTATAAACATCGGGGTACACATACCCCTTTGAATCCCTACATTTGTATCTTTGGGGTAAATACCCAGTAGTGCAATTGCTGGATCGTATGATACCTCTATTTTCAACTTTTTGAGGAACCTCCATACTGTTTTCCAGAGTGGCTGCACCAGCTTGCATTCCCACCAACAGTATAGGAGGGTTTCCCTTTCTCTGCATCCCTGCCAACATCTGTCCTTTCCTGACTTGTTAATTTTAGCCATTCTGACTGGTGTGAGGTGATATCTCATTGAGGTTTTGATTTGGATTTCCCTGATACCAAGCAATGTTGAGCACTTTTTCATGTGTCTGTTGGCCATTTGGATGTCTTCTTTGGAAAAGTGTCTGTTCATGTCTTCTGCCCATTTCTTGATTGGATCCTTTATTCTTTGGGTGTTGAGTTTGATCAGTTCTTTATAGATTTTGGATACTAGCCCTTTATCTGATATGTCATTTGCAAATAATCTTCTCCCATCCTGTCGGTTGTCTTTTGGTTTTGTTGACTGTTTCTTTTGCTGTGCAAAAGCTTTTTATCTTGATGAAATCCCAATAGTTCATTTTTGCCCTTGCTTCCCTTGCCTTTAGCGATGTTTCTCAGAAGAAGTTGCTGTGGCTGAGGTCGAAGAGGTTGCTGCCTGTGTTCTCTTTTAGGATTTTGATGGACTCCTGTCTCACATTGAGGTCTTTCAACCATTTGGAGTCTATTTTTGTGTGTGGTGTAAGGAAATTGTCCATTTTCATTCTTCTGCATGCGGCTGTCCAATTTTCCCAACACCCTTTGTTGAAGAGACTGTCTTTTTTCCACTGGACATTCATTCCTGCTTTGTCGAAGATTAGTTGACCATAAAGTTGAGGGTCCATTTCTGGGCTCTCTATTCTGTTCCATTGATCTATGTGTCTGTTTTTGTGCCAGTACCATACTGTCTTCATGATGACAGCTTTGTAATAGAGCTGGAAGTCCGGAATTGTGATGCTGCCAGCTTTGCTCTTCTTTTTCAACATTCCTCTGTCTATTCGGGGTCTTTTCTGGTTCCATACAAATTTTAGGATTATTTGTTCCATTTCTTTGAAAAAAGTGGATGGTATTTTGATGGGGATTGCATTGAATGTGTAGATTGCTCTAGGAAGCATTGACATCTTCACAATATTTGTTCTTCCAACCCATGAGCATGGAACATTTTTCCATTTCTTTCTGTCTTTGTCAATTTCTTTCATGAGTATTTTATAGTTTTCTGAGTACAGATCCTTTACCTCTTTGGTTAGATTTATTCCTAGGTATCTTATGGTTTTGGGTGCAATTGTAAATGGGATCGACTCCTTCATTTCTCTTTCTTCTGTTAATGTATTGTATCACGTTGATTGATTTGCGGATGTTGAACCAACCTTGCCGCCCAGGGATAAATCCCACTTGGTTGTGGTGCATAATCTTTTTAATGTACTGTTGGATCCTATTGGCTAGTATTTTGGTGAGAATTTTTGCATCCATGTTCATCAAGGATATTGGTCTGTAATTCTCCTTTTGGATGGGGTCTTTGGTTTTGGGATCAAGGTAATGGTGGCCGCATAAAATGAGTTTGGAAGTTTTCCTTCCATTTCTATTTTTTGGAACAGTTTCAGAAGAATAGGTATTAATTCTTCTCTAAATGTTTGGTAGAATCCCCTGGGAAGCCATCTGGCCCTGGGCTTTTGTTTGTTGGGAGATTTTTGATGACTGCTTCAATTTCCTTAGTGGTTATAGGTCTGTTCAGGTTTTCTATTTCTTCCTGGTTCAGTTTTGGTAGTTGATACATCTCTAGGAATGCATCCATTTCTTCCAGATTATCTAATTTGCTGGCATATAGTTGCTCATAATGTGTTCTTATAATTGTTTGTATTTCTTTGGTGTTGGTTGTGATCTCTCCTCTTTCATTCATGATTTTATTTATTTGGGTCCTTTCTCTTCTTTTTGATAAGTCTGGCTAGGGGTTTATCAATCTTGTTAATTCTTTCAAAGAACCAGCTCCTAGTTTCGTTGATTTGTTCTACTGTTCTTTTGGTTTCTATTTCATCGATTTCTGCTCTGATCTTTATTATTTCTCTTCTCCTGCTGGGTTTAGGCTTTATTTGCTGTTTTTTCTCCACCTCCTTTAGGTGTAGGGTTAGGTTGTGTACTTGAGACCTTTCTTGTTTCTTGAGAAGGCTTGTATTGCTATATACTTTCCTCTTAGGACTGCCTTTGCTGCATCCCAAAGATTTTGAATAGTTGTGTTTTCATTTTCATTGGTTTCCATGAATTTTTTAAATTCTTCTTTAATTTCCTGGTTGACCTATTCATTCTTTAGTAGGATGCTCTTTAGCCTCCATGTATTTGAGTTCTTTCCGACTTTCCTCTGGTGATTGAGTTCTAGTTTCAAAGCATTGTGGTCTGAAAATAGGCAGGGAATGATCCCAATCTTTTGGTACTGGTTGAGACCTGATTTATGACCTAGGATGTGATCGATTCCGGAGAATGTTCCATGGGCACTAGAGAAGAATGTGTATTCCATTGCTTTGGGATGGAATGTCCTGAATATATCTGTGAAGTCCATTTGGTCCAGTGTGTCATTTAAAGCCTTTATTTCCTTGTTCATCTTTTGCTTAGATGATCTGTCCATTTCAGTGAGGGGGGTGTTAAAGTCCCCCACTATTATTGTATTGTTATTGATGTGCTTCTTTGCTTTTGTTATTAATTGGCTTATATAATTGGCTGCTCCCATGTTAGGGGCATAGATACTTACAATTGTTAGATCTTCTTGTTGGATAGACCCTTTAAGTATGATATAGTGTCCTTCCTCATCTCTTATTAGAGTCTTTGGTTTAAAATCTAATTAGTCTGATATAAGGATTGCTACCCCAGCTTTCTTTTGGTGTCCATTAGCATGGTAAATGGTTTTCCACCCCCTCACTTTCAATCTGGGGGTGTCTTTGGGTCTAAAATGAGTCTCTTACAGACAGCATATTGATGGGTCTTGTTTTTTAATCCAATCTGATACCCTGTGTCTTTTGATTGGGGCATTTAGCCCATTTACATTCAGGGTAACTATTGAAAGATAGGAATTTAGTGCCATTGTATTGCCTGTAAGGTGACTGTTACTGTATATTGTCTGTGTTCCTTTCTGGTCTATGTTGCTTTTAGGCTCTCTCTTTGCTTAGAGGACCCCTTTCAATATTTCTTGTAGGGCTAGTTTCGTGTTTGCAAATTTGTTTAGTTTTTGTTTGTCCTGGAAGCTTTTTATCTCTCCTTCTATTTTCAATGACAACCTAGCTGGATATAGTATTCTTGGCTGCATATTTTTCTCATTTAGTTCTCTGAATATATCATGTCAGTCCTTTCTGGCCTGCCAGGTCTCTGTGGATAGGTCTGTTGCCAATCTAATGTTTCTACCATTGTAGGTTACAGATCTCTTCTCCTGAGCTGCTTTCAGGATTTTCTCTTTGTCTCTGAGACTCGTAACTTTTACTATCAGATATCAGGGTGTTAACCTATTTTTATTGATTTTTGAGAGCGGTCCTCTGTGTCTCCTGGATTTTGATGCCTGTTTCCTTCCCCAAATTAGGGAAATTCTCTGCTATAATTTGTTCCAATATACCTTCTGCCCCTCTCTCTCTTCTTCTGGGATCCCAATTATTCTAATGTTGTTTCATCTTATGGTATCGCTTATCTCTCGAAATCTGCCCTCGTGATCCAGTAGTTGTTTATCTCTCTTTTTCTCAGCTTCTTTATTTTCCATCATTTGGTCTTCTAGATCATTGATTCTCTCTTCTGCCTCATATATCCTAGCACTTAGCGCCCCCATTTTTTATTGCACCTCATTAATAGCCTTTTGATTTCGACTTGGTTAGATTTTAGTTCTTTTATTTCTCCAGAAAATGTTTCTCTAATAACTTCCATGCTTTTTTCAAGCCCAGCTAGTATCTTTAAAGTGATGATTCTGAACTCTAGATCCGACATCGTACTAATGTCCATAATGAGTAGGTCCCTGGCATTCAGTACTACCTCTTGTTCCTTTGGTTGAGGTGATCTTTTCCGTCTTGTCATTTTGTCCAGAGGAGACTAGATTAATGCGAGAACAAAATGCTAACGGGGTAACAAAGTCCCCAGAAAATATATTCTAAACAAATCAGAAAAGACCTGAAACCAGGGGAAAAGAAAGGAAAAGAAAGAAAAAAGAAAAAAAAAAGAAAGAGATAAAAAGAAACAAAAACAGAACAAAACAAAACAAAACAAAAAAACAGAATATGATCAAATATGATCAGGCTGGTGCATAGATCAGTACCACACACTAGATTTTGGGTGTATTTTGGTCTGTTAGAAGAAAGTGCCTCCCAAAATTTTAAAGAAAGAAAAACTTATATATGTACAAGAATAAGGGTTGATATGATGAAGGGATGGAATATGACTGTAAAGATGAAAATTATAAATAATTTTATAAAAGGAATTGATAAGAAGTTGTTTGGAAAAAGAAAGAAGAGGATTTTAAAAAAAAAGAAAAAAAAAGGGAGAGAATGTGATCAGGCAGGAGAGTAGAACAAAACCATACACTAGAGATTTAGGGTATATTTTGATCTGTTAGAAGAAACTATCTCAAAATTTTAAAGAGAGAACAACTTATATATATATGCCAAAAATAAGGGTAACTACTATGAAGGGATAGAATATGAGTCTAAAAATGAAAAATAAAAATGTTTTTTAAAAAAGGGATTGATAAGATGTTGGTTGAAAAAGGGAAAAAGAAAAATTTAAAAAAAAAAAGACAGTTAAAAATAAAATTAACTTCGAAAGGCTAAAGAATCATGGTAAAAAAGCCATGGTTTCTATGTGCATTATTCCCCTAGCGCGGGAGTTCTGCCGTTCTCATTGATTGGTAAACTTGGTCTTGGCTGGCTGTTCTTGCTGATCTTCTGGGGGAGGGGCCTGTTGCTGTGGTTCCGAAATGTCTTTGCCGGAGGCGGAATTGCCCCGCCCTTGCCCGGTCCGGGCTAAGTAATCTGCTTGGGTTTGCTCTCAGGAGCTTTTGTTCCCTGCAAGCTTTCCATACAGCTTTGGAGGACAAGAGTGAAAATGGCGGCCTCCCAATCTCCATCCCAGAGGAAGCGAGAACTCGGGGCCCCGTTCCTCAGTGAGCCCCCAGAGAAAAGCAGGCAATCACTCCTGTCTCCCCAGTCTCAGGCCGCACTCCATGCTCACCTGGCCTGTGACTGAGCGTTTCTATCTCTGGCACCCGACTCGGTGTGGAGTCTCCAAACCCAGCAGATCCCTGTGGTGCGCTCTTGCACCGCTCCTCCGGGGGGAGGAAGGGGAGTCTCCCTGGATCTGCCACTTGTTGGGTCCCTTCCAGAAAGTGGTTGCTTTTCTGTTCAGAGAGTTGTTGCTATTCTTTTCTTTGATCTCCTGTTGAGTTTGTAGGTGTTCAGAATGGTTTGATCCCTATCCAGCTGAATTCCTGAGACCAGACGAAATCCAGGTCTCTTACTCCTCCGCCATCTTGCTCCACCCCTAGATTGCCTTGAGTGTCGCTTAGTAATACTGACCAACTGGAAACTGAATAAAATGCCTTCTCAAAATAGAGAACCAAAGCCATATTCTAAAAATGACAGAGAGCTGGCTTAGGCACATGCAAGATTCTTAATAGCAGCTTTTTCCAAATGGTCAAACTTGAGTCATGCTGGAGTGGCAGCAGAATCAAACACAATGAGGCTTAAGAAGTTCATGGTGCTTAAAGGCAATGGCTAACCTTATAGGGAATTCATCATGTCTATTGCCTGTCTCTCAAGAACATCCCTTATCTGAAGTTGTGGAAGAGAGCATCCATGTGCTACTAGAACCTACTAATATTCAAATGGGACCCTGGCCACTTTCCCAAATTGATTGATAAAGACTGAGAGTCAGTTGAACAACCATGGGGACCCAAGTTAGGTATTCTGGAACCTTACCTGCTCTATCTAATTAGTATAGAATTACTTTGATTTCAGTGTAAGTGGCTTCTCTTAGAACTCTGTATTTGCAAAAGCAAAGGTACTAAGGCATAATGGAAGAGGGGCACATCCACAAATACTGTCATAGTAGAATCTTTGCCCCACTTCCAACACCTGAAGCAGAGCTTCACTTACTAGGGTTGGATCCCTATTCTGCCTCCAAATTTCAGCCTGCAATCTTAGGCCAATTACATATCAAATGCAGGCAGCTATGAGAGGGAGACAAGCATATAAAATCAGAACCCCAAACATGCATTTTGGGGGGAAGATCTTCCTTATCCTTCTCATTTCTAAATGAAGAAATGAAACATCTATCTAAAAAGGCAAGGCAATATGAGAAATCCTTAAATTTCTCTCTATTCTCTCTTCTATTATAGCATTTTTTCATTTTATACTTTGACATATCAGCACAAATTCATGTAAGAGAATGTTAAGTGAGGTTATCTTATTCTGGAAATGAGGCTAATAACCAAAGCACATACTAACTACCTCACATTCTATATAGACCCCATTCCCAGTAAATGCGCTATTCACATTCCCACATGAATTACTGAGAAGTATCAGGTCAGAACAGCCCCTACCAAGAAACAAACACTCTTAATCCCCAGCAATGGAAAAGGAACCCTGGGGAGAAATAAGTCCTCAGCCTTGTAGGGCATGCAGTGCCTGTTGAGAAAGACTACTTCCTCCTTTCTCTACCAGGGAGGGAAGGGAGATGCATTCTTTTGCACTAAGCTAAGAGAGCTCCAAGAGAACCCAGTCAGGGCACCTGTGAAAAATGAAAACTGGCATCCCCTCATCAACTAGAAGCCTGCTGATGATGAGCCAGGTAACATCACTCACATTGTGAGACAGATCTTGGGAGAGGATCCTATAAACCTAGGTACTGGATGTCCTATCCAGTCCCTGTATCCCACTGAAAGGAAGAAAGTGGTGCTTGCCATTAAGTTCTCTCAAATATGGCAGAGTACTTGAACAAAAAAATGAATGCTGAATTCTGGTTTAGATTTTTCTGGAGGCAGTAGATCTGCTGGAATAGTCCATGTTGGGAGAGCCTGAACTATAGAATGTCTCTGAAGATTTGGGGGACAAAATTTTACAAAACTGAGAGGGAATGAAAGAGGACCTTGGGAGTTTGGTAGTTCCACATGAAGAAATGTAGAAATTAATGGAGGGACAAAGCCATAAAGCCACTTAGGCAGCCATAAGACCAAACAATGGTATTCCCACCGTAGAGAAAGCAATGTTGGGAGATTCAGAATAAGTAAGACACATCTGCTCCTCTAGGGAAGTTCCTCAGAGATAGAAGGGCCAGGTAAAACCTGCATGGAAACCATATCAGCAAAGGCCACCAAAAGCAAATCAAATCAGATTAACTCTGCTTCTCCAACCCTCTTCCCTACTCCAAATATTTGAGTAGCTAGGGCTTAGAAGTGATATAAAAAGATGTCTCAGAGCCAGACAACATCCTTCTCCAGCTGACCTGAAGGGAGAGTTTGCAAACTCTGAACTGATTTTGAGGTGAAAAGATTTTAAATAGGCCAGACTGATTCTTAGCCACTGAAATTGGACTATTCTAATAAAGATGACCAGAAAGTTATGGAATCATAATAAAACTTTTAAAGAATGATTATCCAGTGGAAAAAGGTAACTTGACAGGGTGTGTTGTAAGAAAAAAATCCAAGAATTCATATGTACTTCAACAAGATATAATTCCTCAATAGACCTGTTTCCTGGGGTGCCTGGGTGGCTCAGTCATTAAACGTCTGCCTTCAGCTCAGGTCATGATCCCAGGGTCCTGGAATCGAGCCCCTCATGGGCTCCCTGCTCAGCGGGGAGCCTGCTTCTCCCTCTCCCACTCCCCCTGCTTGGGTTCCCTCTCTAGCTGCCTCTTTCTCTGTCAAATAAATAAATAAAATCTTAAAAAAAAAAAAACCTGTCTCCTACACAAGAGGGAATGTGCTAGGAAAGTGAGAGATAAACTGGAGGAAGATAACAGCAACCAAGAAATGAATGAAAATTGTGTACCAATCCAAGGCAACAGTAAGCCTCTGAAGGGTTTGAAATAAGTCATAGCATTAGAATTATAGTATGTAAAGCATTGCAAAGGAGGGGTGAGAAAAAAGGTGAAGTACTTAGGAGGTCCTATTTTCATTCTAGTTAAGAACTAAGGACATGAACCAAAGCAATGACATGGTGAATAGGTAGAAAGAATCAAGAGGAGGTAGAAATGACAGGACTTCAGAACAAGTTAGAATTAGGAGTTTAGAAAGAATGTGTGTCCAAGGAAATATCTAGGTTTTGTCTTGGTTGAGTGGAGAGATAATAGTGATTCATCTCTCTGACAAAAGATATAGGAACAAAGAGAATGCTTCTTTGTGTAATAAGCTGATGACCATAAGCTCCATGAATGTAGGAATATGTATATCTTGGGCACACAGTGGGTACTATTTACTGGACAAATAAATTTAGTTTGGGGTAAGTTTGGAAAGAGATATACTCATAGAATAACCAAGTGGATATGGTTAGCAGAGTTGGATATGCTGGTCTTAGAGTTTAGGAAAGGAAGGTAATATGACAAACAGATTTAGGATCATCAGCATAAAAGTGTTTGTGGATGAAAGAGCACCAAGGTCAGAAACTTGGGGAAAAGAAATATTTCAAGAGGTGGGCAAAAGAAGAGAAGCTGTCAAGTAGAAGAGATCAGAGAAAATCTAGGAAAACCAGTGGAAAGTGGTATCTCAAAATCCAAAAGGAAGCCCAAGTTTCCAGGAAGGAGTAATCAGCAATGGTAAGTGCTACAGAATGATCAAGTGAGATAAAAACTGGAAATTTCTGACTATAGGAACTAGAAAGCCCTTGGTAACATTAGTGAAGGCAGTTAGGAGCAGATGCCAAATTGCCATTAGTTAAAAAGTAAGTGGGAGGTGGAGAAGTGAAGGCTCTCAGTGTTGACTGTTTTTTAAGAAGTTTAAATTCAAAGGGAGACATGAAGACAGAGTGATAGCACAGTGGTTAAGGAGAATATTGGTTCAGAAGAGTGAGAAGAAGGTGTGGTACAGAATGACAAGTCAAGAGAGATGTGTTGCCTGGTTTTCTGGTATTGGTAGTCACTGAGAATGTTCATAAATTGAGGGGAAGGAGCCACCAGTAGGGAAGAAATTAAAGACACTGAAGAGAAAAGATAACAATAGAAAAAAGTAGAGAAGAGACTCCAGGTTACGAAATCAATAATATAAGTAATGGAGTTAATCTTCAATAAGAAGAATTAAAAGTAGGGGCACCTGGGTGGCTCAGTCAGTTGTGCATCCAACTCTTGATTTTGGCTCAGGTCATGATCTCACGGTTGTGGGACTGAGCACCATGTTGGGCTCTGCACAGGGCAAGGAGCCTACTTGGGATTCTCTCTCTTTCCCTCCCACTGCCCCTCCTCTCTCTCTCTTTTTATCCCTCTCTCTCTCCCCTTCTCTAAAAAAAAAAAAAAAGGAATTTAGAGTAGATATCAGAGAAAGCCACCCTCTCAATGGGAAGGGCAGCATCTATATTTCAATCAGGTAAAGAGTAAATGAGATCTTCTACTTTTGGGCTAGGTGTTTTAGAAAACCCTCCATAGAAGAGTAACTAAACCTGGGAAAGGACACACTGTTTTGAGACATCGCTGGGAAATGTGTCAAAGGATGTCATTTTATAAAAACAAAAACCTGCATTGCAGTCCAGAGGAAGTCAGAGGGGGAAGTAGAAGAGGCTGAGTCACAGCCCAAGCTGCAAGGTTGCCTAAAGTTGATGCCTCTTTCACCACTGCTATTGAAAAATTAAGTCTTGGGTCAGGGATAGAATGGTAAATTGTAAGATTCACATACTGAGCAGATCTTCAAGAGAGAATGAAATAGTTCCAGGTCAGTGGCATCTCCTGAGCTTCCAGCATGAATAATGAGTAATTTCCTTCTTTTTTTTTTTTTTAATAATGAGTAATTTCTCTCTGAAGCATAGCATACACAATCATCAACTTAAACCCATAGGACCACATATTTTCAGACCCAAATAAATACAGAAATTCTGAAAAAAGTTTAGCAAACTAAATCCATAAGTGCTTATGAAAGATAATATACAACCGAATAGAAGACCAATAAGGAAGTTGAAGACTTAAATGACACTATAAACCCACAAAATCTAAGATATCTATATAATACCACCCAACAGAATACACATTCTTCTTACGTACACATAAATCATTCTCCAAGGTAGATCACATTAGGCCATAAGACAAGCCTCAATAAATCTATGGGGACTAAAATCATAAAAGAATGTTCTCTGACCACAATGAATAAAATTAGGAATCAATAAGAAAAGGACATTTGGAAAATTCAAAATTATGTAGAAATTAAACACACTTCTTTAAAAAATGAGCCAAAGAAGAAATTAGAAAAAAAAATTAGAAAATACTTTGAGACAGATGCAAATGAAAATACAATATCCTAAATCAGATACGATAGAGCTAAAGCAGTGTTGGAAGGATTTTATAGCTATAAAGTCTTATAGGAAATAATATCAGAAAATAACCTAAACTTCTACCATACAAAACTAGAAAAAGAAGAACTAAACCCAAAGCAAGCAGAAAGAAGGAGATAATAATGATTAGAGCAGAAATAAATAAAATAGAGGATGGGAAATAATACAAAAAATTAATGAAACCAAAATTTGGTTATTTGAAAAGATAAAGAAAATTGACAAATACTTAGCTAGACTGACAAAGAAAAAAAAGAGAAAATTCAAATTATTAAAATCAAGAATGAAAGAGGAGACATTACTACTGATTTTACAGAAATAAAAGAATTGTAAGGAAATACTATGAGCAGTTTTACACCAACAAATTAGATAACTGAGATGAAAATATAGAAAATCTGAATAGATCTAAAAAAAAAAAAGTAAAGAGATTGCATTAATAAACAAAAATTTCCCACAAAGAAAAGCCAAGGATGAAATGATTTTGCTGGTAAATTCTATCAAACATTTAAAGAAGAATTAATATCAATCCTTTATAAATTCTTCCAAAAGAGTAGAAGTTAAGGGAGCACTTCTCCATTCATTCTATAAAGCCAGTATTCTGATACAAAAATCAGACAAAAATATCTTAAGAAAATTAAAAAACACTACAGACCAATATCCCCCTATAAATATAGATGCAAAACCCCTCAACAAAGTACTATAAAAAAATGGAGCTATATATGTGAAGTTTATATACCATATCCAAATAAGATTGATCTCAGAAAGATTATCATATAAGCCACACCAATAGAATAAAGAACAAAAATCACACGATGATCTCAATAGATGCAGAAGCATTTGACAAAACCCAACATCTCTGCATGATAAAAATATTCAACATACTAGGAATTGAAGGAAACCATCTCAACCTAATATAAAATATCTATAAAAATCAAGCTAACATCACACTTAATAGTGAAAAACTAAAAATTTCCACCCAAGTTCAGGAACGAGGATATCCCTTCATAAACTTCTTATAACATTGTACTAGAGGTTCTAGTCAGGGCAATTAGGCAAAAAAGTGAAATAAAACACATCCAGATTGGAAAAGTAGAAATAAAATTATCCTTATCTGCATTTAATATGGTCTTTTATGTAGAAAATCCTAGGAAATTCATCTAAAAATTGAACTTTTAGATTTTTTTTTCCAAGATGGAAAAGAAGCTAATAAAAGACATTAGCCAGATTGCAAAATACAAAATCAATACTTAAAAAATCAACTATTTTTTAAGAAAACAATTTAATTTACAATAGCACCACAGAAGAAATTACTCATGAATAAATGTTTTAAAAAGCAATACTTATACTATGAACACTACACAATATTGTAAAAGGAAAAAAAAGATTTAAATAAAATACATCCATGTTCATGGATAGGAAGACTTAATATTGTTAAAATGGCAATGCTCCCCAAATTGACCTACAAATTCAAAAGAATTCCTATCAGAATCCCAGCTGCTTCTTTGTAGAAATTGATAAACTGACCCTAAAATTCATACGAAAACTCAAAGTATCCTGAATAGGCAAAACAATCTTGAAAAGGAACAAAATAGGAAGGCTCATCCTTCCTGACTTCAGAGCTTACTATAAAGCAGCAGTAATCTGTTGTATGGTACTGAAATAAGGATGAACATATAGATCGGTGGATTAGACCTGAGTGTCCAGAAATAAACCCATGTATCTATGGCTGGTTGATTTTTTTTTTTAAGATTTTATTTATTTGACAGAGAGAGAGAGTACAAGCAGGGGGAGCAGCAGAGGGAGAGGGAGAAGCAGGCTTCCTGCTCAGCAGGGAGCCCAATGTGGGGCTTGTTCCCAGGACCCTGAGATCATGACCTGAGCTGAAGGCAGATGCTTAACCATCTGAGCCACCCAGATGCCCCAGCCAGTTGATTTTTTACAAAGGTGCCAAGAACACTAAGTGAGGAAAGATTAGTCTCTTCAACAAATGGGAGTAGAACAACTAGATATCTATATGCAAAAGAATGCAATTGGACCCCTAACTCACACCATATACAAAAAGTAACTCAAAACAGATCAAAGACCTAACTATAAGACCTAACTATAGAACACTTTTAAAATATATAGGTGTAGGGCGCCTGGGTGGCTCAGTTGGTTGGGCGACTGCCTTCGGCTCAGGTCATGATCCTGGGGTCCCGGGATCGAGTCCCGCGTTGGGCTCCCTGCTCGGCGGGGGGTCTGCTTCTCCCTCTGCCCTCTTCCCTCTCGTGCTCTCTCTCATTCTCTTTCTCTCAAATAAATAAATAAAATCTTAAAAAAAAATATATATATATATAGGTGTAGGGGCATCTGGGTGGCTCAGTCGTTAAGCATCTGCCTTCTGCTCAGGTCTATGATCCCAGGGTCCTGGGATCAAGCCCCATGTTGGGCTCCCTGCTCAGCAGGAAGCCTGCTTCTCCCCCTCCAGCTCCTCCCTGCTTGTGTTCCCTCTCTCACTGTCTCTCTAAAATCTTTAAAAAAAAAATAAAATAAAAACAAAATAAAATATATAGGTGTAAATCTTCATGATCTTAGATTTGGCAATGAATTTATGACAGCAAAAGCACAAGAAATAAAAGGAAAAGGTAAGTTGGACTTTATCAAAACTAAAAACGTTTGTGTTTCAAAGAAAGTGAAAGGACAACCCAAAGAACGAGAGAGACTATTTGAAAATCACATATCTGATAATAGTTTAGTATCCAGAATATATAAACAAAAAACATTCACACATTCAACAAAAAACCAAACACACTAATTTGAAAAATGGGCAAAGGATCTCATTAGATACTTTTTTTTTTTTTTAAGTAGCTCCATGCCCAGCAGGGAGCACAACATGGGGCTTGAACTCACCCTGAGATCAAGACCTGAGCTGAGATCGAGTCAGACACTTAACTGACTGAGCCATCCAGGCACCCCTCATTAGACATTTCTAATAAATAAGATTTAAAAAGATATAGAACAAGCACCTGGGTGACTCAGGCAGTTAAGTGTCTGCCTTCGGCTCAGGTCATGATCCCAGGGTCCTGTGATCGAGTCCCACATCAGGCTCCCTCCTCAGTGGGGAGTCTGCTTCTCCTCTCCCTCCACCCCTTCCCCTGCACACTCTCTCTCCCCCCTCAAATAAATAAATAAAATAAAATAATAATTAATTAATTAAATAAATAAGATACAATGAAGTACCACCTCACTCCTAGTAGGTTGGCTATAATCAAAAAGACAGATAATAACAAGTGTTGTTAACAATATGGAGAAATAGGAGCCCTCATTCATTGCCAGTGAGAATGGAAAGTGGTACAACTGCTTTGGAAAATGGTTTAGCAGTTCCTCAAATGATTGAAGATAGAGCTACCATATGACTCAGCAACTGAACTCCTAGGTATACACCTAAGAGAACTGAAAACCTAGGTCCACACAAGAACTTACACAAAATGTTCATAGCTGCATTATTCATAAAGCAAAAAGTGAGGGAACAACCCAAATGTTCATCAACTGATGAGTGAATAAACCAAATGAATACAATGGAATATTATGCACTCATAAAAGGAATGAAGTACTGATTCATGCTATACCATAAACCTTGAAAATATTATGCTGAGTAGAAGAAGCCTGTCACAAAAAGCCACATATTCTATCATTCCATTCATATGAAGTACCCCAAACATGCAAATCCGTTGAGACAGAAAATAGATCAGTGGTTGCCAAGGGTTGGAGAAGGGAGGGACTGGGGTGTAACTTCTAAAGAGTATGAAGTTTCCTTTGGGAATGATGAAAATGTTCTGGATTTAGATACTCGTAATGGTTGCACAACATTGTGAATATACTAAAAACCACTGAATCGCACAATTTTTTTTTTAATTTTATTTATTTATTTGAGAGAGAGAGAATGAGAGAGAGCACATGAGAAGGGGGAGGGTCAGAGGGAGAAGCAGACTCCCTGCCGAGCAGGGAGCCCGATGCGGGACTCGATCCTGGGACTCCAGGATCATGACCTGAGCCGAAGGCAGTCGCTTAACCAACTGAGCCACCCAGGCGCCCATGAATCGCACAATTTTTAAGGGTGAATTTTATGGTCTGAAATGCATCTCAGTTTTTAAAAAACGAAAGAATACCTATGAAATACAAAACCTAAACTTTGTCAATGCCCTCCAGCTAAAGACTATCAGGAACACACATCTAGTTGGACAGACTGGATTCATTACTCACTGCAGCAATAAATAAAACAACCAATGGGAAATTGATGGGCATCTCGGTAAGAAGGTATTAGAAAGGACTTACAGGACTCAAGTTTATGTCAGATGATTTTGAGGAGAGTTTAAGGAAGCTGGGCTGTGTTTTAGATTGGATGCTGTCAATAAGCAGGGGTAATTCTATGGCTGGATACCTTAAATTTTATCTAGTATGAGGGATGACTATACTGAGGCTAAAGATGTAACTGGTATTTAAAAAGAGAGAGAGAAGTAAGAAAAGAAAGAGAGAAAAGAAAAAGCTGTGGTCACTCACTTCACCAGGATAGAAGGCTCTATGGCTTTTCTTGTGGTTTGGATGATGTTCATGTTTTTTGTTCAGACATAATTAGAGTGGGCTTGTTTGTGCCTTGATCCATCATGGTCACAGAGTGACCATGAGAACACCAAGGTCAAGCTGTGAATGCTTGAGCAGCTAGCTGATAGCACCAGGACATGTCTTCCACATGAGAAAACTAGAAGATATAAAATATATGAAGAAAAAAAATACATCTGACAAAAGTCACTACTAACCCATGTTTTAAATTATGAACTAAGACTTGAAAGTAACTTCCTTAATCTGTAAAAGGGTATCTGTATCCATTTCCTTCTGCCGTTGTAACAAATGACCACAAATCTTGTGGCATGAAACAACAAAAATTTATTACCTTATAGTTGGAAGTCTGATACGGATCTCACTGGGGCTACATTGAAGATGTCCTCTGTGCTGTTCCTTCTGGATGCTCTAGGGGAGACTTGCCTTTCTTGCCTTTTTAGCTTTTAGAGGCCGTTCACATTCCTTGCTCATGGCCCCTTCCTCCATTTTCAAACCCAGCCACAGAGCCTGAGTCTTTCTCACGCTGCCTTTTCTCTTGTTATGTCTTCTGCCTCCCTCTTCGCTCTTACGAGGACCCCGTGATGTTAGTGAGCCTATCCAGATAATCCAAGATAATCTTCTCATCTCAAGTTCATCTGATTATCAACCTTAATTTCCCTTCACCATATAACCTAATTTATCCACGGGTTCCAGGGATTAGGAGGTGGAATCGCGGCGGAAGGAGGAAGGCAGGCAGGGTCAGGCATTATTCTGCCTACCACAGCACCTTAAAAAGCCTACAGCAAATGTCGGAAACTTTTGTTTGAAAATCGGGACTGAGAATGCCCACGATCACTGCTTCAGTTTAACGTCAGATCTGTCAGGGCAAAGCTCCTCAGACGAGACACATCGCCATGGCTAGTTTCTTAAAATGCAAGCGATGGTCCTGATAACACAATCTACTCACAGTCACACCCAGCCTGAGAACACACCTTTTCAGTAGGCTCTAAATCAGGGCTAGCGAATGCGCAGCACCATTCCTCCCACTTGAGTCCTCTGCCTGTGGGGGATGTTACTCACACCGCATGGTACTCTCTCCCGTGGATCGGGGACAAAGACGCAGAGTCCTCCTCAATATATCATTTGCAGCAACCACAACCTCTGGATAAGGGTTGGCCCAGGAAATGAAATCTATTTGCCAATCCTGATCTAGAGGATTAAAACCTGATCTATAAAGAAATGAGAAGAGATGGTTTCTCTTGTTCTAAACCGCATACAGCAAAGTGGAAGTGGGAAGATTTACAGCCAGATTTAATTTCCTAAAGATGCCACAGACCTTTAAATTAGTATTTAATAAACCTCCAAGGACAGTGGAATAATAGTCCCTAGACTCATTTTATTCGTTGTGCAAAAAGAGCAACCCCAAATTTGCAGCACAGCCTGCTTCAGCTAGCCTCTTTTATACATATATTAAACCCCTTTTCTTATTGTTTGAGGATTAGACACCAGGGTAAAGGTATTACAAGACTAGTTTATTAAGGTAACTAGCTAATACAAGAGGCTAACAGCTCAATTATGAATACTTGCTTTAATTCATAAGGAAAATAAGTTGAAAAATTTAGGCAAATATTTTATTTCTCAAGATAATTGGAAAGCCAGATTGGAAGACTAAAATGTTTTCTAATTGTATTTGAAGGATTCTAAAGCAAAGATAACAACAGTATAGTTTCTAGAATCCAGTTCCCTTTAAATCTGTATACCTTCCTTCTGAGGAGCCTGAACCTCACTAATGAATTTGTCAAAATAGAGACTGTTTTACTGCCCAGCTCTGTGGTGTAGTTTTTAAATAATAACTGCCCCCAAAGAGATCTGCTTTTCCATGTAAGATGAAATTGTCATATACAAAGTCTTGAACTATGTTAAAGGGGGAATAAAGCCCACAGAGTATCCTACAAGGCACTTACATACACACTGACTGCCAGGTACCACTCAGCGGGGAGAAAAAAGATTTCATTTCTAAAATTGCTCAGGCAGAGCCTAGCTCTCACCACGAACCACCTTACCTCAGTGTAAGAAACCCCCGCAACAGGACTGATAAAAGTTTAAATTTCCCATAGCCGAGTTGAATCGGTAGACTTTTCAAAGAATGGTAGAGATTTCCTTTGGCTCTTCCTTTTTCCCTAAGTCTAGGAAGTTTTGGCAGGTTAGAGGGAAAATAGGACATAGTAATCACGACAGTCAGGCTAAGCTTTTTTCTTTAGGTGTAAGTCAGTTTGTCCCTCCTTTGCATAAAGCCATCTCATTGCTACCCATCATATTTAGGGGGAAAAAAATCAAACTCCTTGGCAAGACCTATCAGGCCCTGCCTGAGCTGGTCCCTGCCTGTTTCCTTCTCTAACCTCCTACTATTCTACCACCTGCTCAATGGCCCTTCTCACACCAACCTTTCTACTTTCCTTCTAGCAGGTCAAATTCCCTCATGCCTCAGGACCTTTGCACTTGTAATGTTCCTTCTTCCTAAAACAATCTTCCTTGAGATCCTCACATGCCTTATTCTTTCATATCATTTGGGTCACTATTCAAATGTCACCTGCTAACTGAGGTTCTTCCTGACTCCCCTAGCTCAGAGAACCCCTCTCTTTTTTTCATAGCACTTATTAGTATGTACTTGCACACTCTGTCTATTCTGCCAAAATAGAAGTTTCAGAAGAGCAGGGAGGGACCAGACACCAGAATAGTTCCTAGTACTCAGTGCATGCTTAATCAATCTGTGTTAAGTGCTTAAAATGAGTGTCATCTCAACAGAAAAAAAATTAAAAAGTCTGGTGGTTTCTACAAAAGTCTCCCTTTTAGGTCAGTTTCCTACTCCCTAGATTGGGTTCTAACCCTCTAAAATCCTATCAACCCCTTTATTTCACTCCCTCAACCCTACTGGTGTAGGTCACTGCACATGTCATTTGGAAAATGGCCAATGCCCCTTTACTGTAGTATGTTTGAATTCTGACATCATAAGAACTGCCTCGCTCCAAGAAGTGACTGTGAATTAAGCAGGGAAAGATAAAGCAAGATGTGATACAATATAAATGTGGAGTTTTAGGCATGTTCAAACGTTACTGCTTATGTAAAGCTTTTCTTCCTTTTACAAAAATAATACTTCCAGATGGGAACTGTAAACAATATATTAGCCAAAAGAAGAAAATAAAAATTGGTCAAAATACCCTCAGAGAGCCACTGCTAAAATTTTGGTACTGTGTATTTATAGTTTCGTTTTCTATTTGTGCATGTATAAACTTTTTTTTAAATTAATTTATTTGTTTGCATGTATAAACTTTTAAAACAAAATTTAGCTCTTACTCTGCATCTACCTTTGTAAGCTGCTTTATTTTAATCTAACAATATATAATGAGTATTTTTATGTCATTAATTATTCTTCCATAGCTTGATTTTAATTACTTTGTCAACAAACATCTATTGAGCTTTAATGAAGTATTGTCCTTGAGGAAAGCAGGTAGGGTTCTTTTGGGTCAAGTATTTTACTGCAGCTACCTCAGGGAGAAATGGAAACTTCAGATCAGTTGTTTTGGAATGCAAAAGAGCAAGAAGATCAAGATTTTGGAGAACTAAAACTTAACTTTAGTTTTATTAGGAGTTCCAAGATGAAGCTTGACAAACACAGAAGAATCCATCCAGAATAGGCAATAGAACTCATCTTACTAGAATCATGTTAAGATTGAGAGTGAGATAAAATGGACATTCAAGGGAGATCAGGAAGGGGGGGTTGGGGAGAATAGAAGCACACAGGACGTGTACTCTATGTGGAGAAACAAAGTTGGTTGTCCAGAGCCCCAAACCGAAAGAAAGAAAGACTCATCGAAGGGACGATAAGTGGGCAGAACACAGAGGGCCAAGTGACACGGAGTAAATAGCTTCCACTTAAGTCACAGAGGGCTTACAATGGGGAAGCTTGCTGTCCTGGCAGGACCAACAGAGAAGGTTCAGTGTAGACCCGGTGATAGATGTGTGTGCAACAGGAAAATAACAATGCCTAGGGCTTGGAGAAGGGAGGGACCTGCAGACCACAAGAGGCATAGGGTACTAAGGTCCTCAATCTTTAGCCATATGTCAAACTTCCTCCCTTGAGACTACCAAGAACATGGATGAGAAGAGGGAAAACTTTCCTGGTGGCTCCAGCAGAAGGATCAGCCTAGAAAGGACACTGCCTTGCCTTCTGGCATTTAGCAAAGTTTATATGAGCTAGAGGCTCTGTCTTACTGGTGCTCAGATTGGTCAAGGAGAAACAGGAAAAAGGACACAAGAACATTGCATGTATGAAAGGCAAATGCCCTGATGGCCTCGTAGCGTCTCACCGTGTGGGGTTCTCAGGTGATGGCAGTAAGACTATCTTTCTCTGCCTTTGAATGCTACATTCTGTTCTGAGTTACCCAAGCAGCTACATGTTCCCTAATACCTTTTAGAAAGTATGTATTTACTCACAAGCACCTCTCTCTTCCTGGGGACTGGATAGAGCGCAGGGCGAGGATGATGTGGGACTGCACCCTGAAATACCCTCTTCCCTCAACTTGGAGGATCTGTGGCTGGATTCACTTCACCTGAGTCTTTTCTATCAGGAGACTGCTCAGTCCTTCATATAAACAGACTTTGCCAGCCCCAGTTTACCGGGCACACCCAGATTTATACTCAGCCTGGCCTCCCTGCTAACAAGCCCCCTGCCCCCGATGTAATCCTGTACCCCACATGCCTTTGAACCATAATAAAGATTGAAATGCACTTGGATTATTATGTGACCTGAACTACAATAGATGACAATGGGTCAGGGAGTATAACTGAAAAGCAGAGATGTCAACCAAGACCACCTTGCCTTTGAGTTCAAATGAATCAACTGGAATACCCATTTCTCACGCTTCAGGAAAGCCAGTGGCCCTGCCGTCTCTCTGAGGAAATGCTTATTTCTCTCTCAGTCACATCTGGCTCAAACGTTCTGTATTCCCTCAACTCGTTCCATTTTTGGAACATCCGGCCATACGGTACGAGGCATCCTTTTTGCACACTGTATCACCTTGTGTTGGACACCAGGTCTGATCTCTTCATTCCCCCAAATGCCTACAGCAGAAGGTTGCATATAGAGAAAATTTTAATACAAATTTCAAGTAATGGAAAGAGTTTACATCACATTGCTGCCAAGAATTTAAAGTCAAATAGTAAATTTTATTCTTGGATTATTTTGACTGCCTTTCCACCTAGTTTTCTCTCTGGCCTCCCTCCTGAGAAAAGCCCATCATACGGTGACATCCCTCCTGCTCTTCTCTGACCTCCTCCCTTTCCTCAAATTCCTCTTACTTCTTCTGGCAGTGCCATCTCATTGTTCACCATCTCATCATGACACACTTTCCAGATCATAACCTTAAGACCTTCCTCTTCTAGAGTAGCCACCTGGGTATTACCCTTAAGCATAACAAGTATCTCTTTAAGAGCAACTCTAGAGCTGGTTATGGAAAGAACATTTTGTTATCCTGCTATAGCTAGAAAAAGAAGAGAATGTTTAGAAAATTTATAAACCTGAGATTGTATTCTTTGGAAGAAAAAATATTTCTTTATTGCCCTTCCACCCCGGCCCCTCCTGTACAATGAACAACCCTTAAACCATGGTGGCAGTGGAGAATCCAGCTCCAGAGTGGGAGAGCAGGGGAAGGCACAGCTCTGTGTGTGGTGCCATGTGTAAGGAAAAGTGGGAAAACGAGAGGGAAAGCACACCTGGACACAACAAAATATATGGAATCCAAAGCTACACAAAACAGCACGAAACCCATTCTTGCTGAAATAAAACCCCATCTGTCCCACGCAATCATTTTTCCCTTATTAAATAAGATGCCAAGTTACTTTCATCAGATTGGCATTTGGCCTATTCATGAACAAACACGAGAATCTCCCTAAGTTTGTTTCTGGATGAACAATGGTGACTGCTGTTGTTGTCTGTGGAACCTCCCTGTCCAAACAGCTGAGTGATTGGCAATAGGCAGGCACCAGTATGCCAGTCGATTGCAGTCATTTGCCAGGATAATGGAGCCTTGTCAGTTACGTTGTCAGGCAGCAACTTATGTTGAATTTGAAAACAGTAAATGTCATACAAAAGCATAAGTGATTTATATACGAGAGTACAGGAGTACTTAAAATCTGCAATGTAATGAAATGAGATACCAACAGATTGCATGTTTTGTGGTTATTACCACAGAGGGGGGGGAAAAACCGTCTAGAAAAGAAATAACTATTTGAGAGCAATCAGTTCCAAAGCACGAACCACTTCCCACCTCATCCCCTCTACCAGTTCTTGGAACATTCAGTCAATCTATCAATCTGACTAACTAATAATGCCTTGGTACTTCACTTTAAGTAACAAAAGCTGCAGCACTCAAATCAGAAGTCAGTCTGTTCTCTGCGGCACTTTGCAGCCTGACAATATACCATCTGACAAAATGCAAAAGGCCTCGCTAAAGTCAAGGGGAAAAAAAAAAAACGGAGCAGAAAATTCAAGATAGGTTATAAGCTATAGCTAAACTGACCATACACAGGGTGACCTATTTTGAAACAGCCAATCTTCCATTTGGTTTTTTTTGAGGCTTGGTCCTTTGAAACCACAGTTTTACATAGAAGCGTTGAAATGTTTGCTTCTGTTGCTAGATCTGTTAGCAAGAACAAAACAAGTTCTGGGAGGAGAAATCAGAAATTGCTCACACACCTCGCTTCTCTTGTATTCTCTGATTCCCACCCCCGATTCCCACGATTCCATCATGGAGCCTGCTCTGTCCTGTGCCTCCACCATTCCTATCTTGTTGAGAGGACTTCGGTCTGTCCCCCACCTCTCCTCTCTATTGCTCTTGGCTTTGTTCTTGGGATTCCTATGTGGATTCTAACCTGTTTCCCTAACTATTTGACCCCTGGATTGGCTTTTTGCACTCGGCTTACGTATTTTATCCTCCCCGTTCTGTCTACACCCCGGTGTGGCCTGAGCTATTTCCTGTCTTGCCCTTTTGCCTCGTAGACTTCCTGTTGTCTGCGCAACTTTTTAAATCTTTACTACTTTTTCCTACACTTTCACTGTATGTCATAACATCCACAAGCCAGCCCCCAAACTTTCAAGGCAGAAAGCTCGCCTCATCAACACACAGTCAAAATATCTGCCCTCCCCGTGCCCAGTCCACCTTGACAGTTTTGGAGGAATCCAGGCTACCTCCACTCAGGCAGAAACTCATCATCCATAATTAAACATAATACAGAACAACTCTAAATTAAATCCTGCCTACCAGAAAGAGATAAATGTGTTCGTTAAAGAAGTGGAAACTTGGAGCTTTCAGACAAGAGCCAAGTGCATTTTCCAGCCACTACATCTGAACTGTAATATTAATTATTGTTGCCCAAGAGGGAGCTCAGTAGAGGATTTCTTTAAGAAAAGGGAAATGCGGGGGATTCTAAGCTCAAGGTTCAACCTTGATTTTTAATTCTTCCCTAGCCAAGGTGCCACTGCAATATCAGAAGTTTATGAGGTAGGATAGTCTTCACCACATCCTTTCTTGTGTGCTTTTATCCTGGGATACTCTGACAGACCACCGTGTCTGTCTGTCTGTCTGTCTGTCTCACAGTTGAACCACCATAACTCAGAATATCCTGTGCATTTTTTTTTTCATTTAAAAAATGTAAATGGGGTCATTTTCCCCTAAAGAATATAGAATGTAAGTGCTCTGTTCTGTTTGACGTACATGGCTAAACTCCTTGGCATCATCAACAAAGAAAAGTAGAATATAAACTCCAGGATTACATATAATGAGCTATTATCTTTCAAGTCCTAAATTGTTCCCTTATCCTAAGGGAGTTTCTGCCGAGAGGCACATTAACTCCTTTATTTATCACTGAAACTCAGTCCTGATGGGTTTATATTTAAACATGATGAAGTACAGTGGAGAATGTAAGACTGAAATGGTTCGTGACTCCTCGTCGTTTACTTTCTTACGCAGAATGATATCACACATATAAAAAGAGATAACTACTATGCAAATAAAAATGAATAAAGGACATTCACGGGTAAGCTCTTCAGTAGAGATAAACATCCTGAATTCTTTTATCAAAAAAATTACCTCAAGTGGGAAGTGTGTCTAAAATCAGACATAACACTTCAGATTGCAATTCTACCACTTCTGGCTGAGATAACCTGGGCAAGTTATTTAACCTTCTACGACCTTCTTTTCTTCTCATCTGGTAAAAAGGGATAATTTCTAATATCTTCAAAATTAAAGAGAAAAAAAGCCTCAATAAATGCTAGTTCCTTTTCTCTTCCATAGATGCTATTCAAAATTCTCATCAAACCACCACTCCTACTAACCACTCTCCAGAATATTGGCCCAGATTGGTGCCTCCCCAGGACCTTTGCACTTGGCTGCTCCCTGTGCTTGGAAGGCTCATCCCCAAGATCTTTTCATGGCTAACTCCCCATTATTCACTTTCAGCCCAAATCTTGCCACCTCAGAGATGTCTCCCCTGTTGCAAATACTCTATCCTGTCATCTTTGTGGTACTTACTGCTACATGAACTAATCTTATTATTTGTTAGTTTCACAATTTATTGATCGGTCTACACACACACACACACACACACACACACACACACAGAACAATTTCAAAAAAAGACAGGACCTAAATACCTAGTTCATTGCCAGATCAGCATAGTGTTTATACCTGACTCTGAAAATGATGGAGAGCCAGGAGAGTGAATGAGAAAGTTACCATCATAGAAAGAGCACTCTGGGCCACGGTATGAAAAGTGGATTGACTCTGGAAAAGGCAAAATTATGCAGATGTAAGAAAGATCAGTGGTTGCCAGGGGTTAGGGGGAGGAAGAGATGAATAGATGGAGCACAGAGGATTTTTAGTATGATAAACTTCCTGCATAATACTGTAATGGTGGATACATTGTCATTATCCATTCGTCAAAATCCACATAATGTACAATGCCAAGAGTGAACCCTAACATGAACTATGGACTTCGGATGCTAGGAATGTGCCAGTGTTGGTTTATCGTTTGTAATAAAAGTACCACTCTGGTGGGGTTGGTGATAATGGAGGAGGCTGTGCACGTGTGAGGGCAGGGAGTATATGGGAACTCTCTGTACTTTCTGCACGGTTTTGCTGTGAACCTAAAACCTCTCTACAAAATGAAGCCTTTTTTTTTTTTAGGGATTGAAGAAAGCAAAACTTCAGACAGGGAAGTGGGAATAAGACTGGCATAATCCAGGCAAGATATGACAAAGGCCTAACCTACAGCTAGAGTGGACTCCCATACAGGCTAGGGTTTATGTCTCCTTGGTGTGTAAATGTCCTTCTCAAGCAGAACACCTTGACAGGGACATAATACTACAAGTGTGATCCTTCTAGCATCTAGTATAATGGGTCTGTTACCTGCATTGATCTATCTCTTGCTTTCTACTAATTAAAAAAAGGTTATATTAATTTGCACAGCCAGTTCCTATAATAGGCTTTTAAGCAGTTTATAGTCAACTAAATCCCAAAGATATTTCACATAATATTATATTGTCAAAATACATGTTCTCCATCTATTTTCAAAAAATCTTTGTTAGTTTCAAACTGATCTGCTTGGCTATTGTGATCTTTTTGATTCGTCATTCATTCAATATAGTATCAGGCTCATCTGTCTCTCTAGGATGTGCGTCACCCATATATTGTAAAAGCAAGCCTTCTATATTTTTATCCCATTGCAGCAAATGATTCTTTATCAGCGACCAGAGAGTGGAGAGATTTTCAAAGCCTCCCAATGCCCTTCACCTCTCATCTCAAACTATGTTCTTTCTATACACTGAAGTCCAGTGCAAGAACGAGGCTGCCAGGAATTTTTGTATTTCTTTATTTGTGAAAAAGCTGACTATTCATTAGAGGACTAAGAGGTCCCTTGGGACAAATCTAGAGAACTTCATCCATTTTTATATGAATACTTTAATCTAATCCTATCATTTTAGTTGTCAAATTACATTTCTCCATCTGGTCCATAGGCTATCGGGAAAGAACTCATTGATTCTGTGGGCCACTGAAGCCGGGTGTAGTGTTGATTCGGCACCCCTGCTGCATGCCAGGCCCCATTCTAGATGGATACAGCACTGATGAAAAGTGACAAAAATCCTTGCCTTCAATGAGCCTACTCTCCAGGGAAATGACATTCCAATGGTACCTGAACATTCTAATCTTTTCCATAAACTTCAAGTTATTCTGTTTATTAGGCTTTCTTAGAGGATTTTCAGATCAGGATATCCTTAAAAGTCTATGCCTCTTCTAGGTATTGGTCCTCAAGTTCTCACCCCTTCTCGTTTTATACACGCCCTCTTAAGATTCTGAGCTCAACAGACTGCTTCTGAGATGGAGACATTTATTCCTTTAGATGCCTCCCCGTCTGCATACTGCTCCTGACCGCAGCGGGGACACACAAATCCACCTCCGGTCCTGGCTCTTCCACTGATTAGCTGTTACTTGGGCAAATTACTCAGCCTCTCACAGCCTTTTCTCATCCACAAAATATGAGTAATCAGGTACACCGCACCGCAGAGCACTGTTGTAAAGAGTAAATGAACTAATATAAAACATCAGCAAAGTACCCAGCACATAGGAAACCCTCAGCATTTATATACACAAGACCTAATGCTCTTGATTTATGCTCTCATTCTGAGTGTCTGACAATGTCATCAAATCTCTTTCTGAAATTTACAATTTGTGCGCTAGCTTAAATGTCACTTATCCCAGGATATCATGGATTCCTATAGCCCAGATATCCACTGTCTGACCTATAAGACTGTGGGCTCCATGAGGACCAGAGGCTTGGTTTTCTCTCCTGTCCAAGACTAGTATAATTGTTGGCACATAAAAAGGCATGCAAATATTAATTGAAAGAACTGACTCAATTTAGGAAATGCATGCCTGTACGTGCTCTCCCTTACTCTACTAACTCAACGGTGACGAGGCGCTGTCTCAATTCCCATCAATTGTAAATCACCAACCAAATTTTCTTGTCTGTCAGAATTAAGTAATGAAAATTCTCCTCATTGATGCTCTGTATTTTGAGTGATGACATTGTCATCTTTTTTTTTTTAAAGATTTTATTTATTTATGTATTTGACAGAGAGAGACACAGCGAGAGCAGGAACACAAGCAGGGGGAGTGGGAGAGGGAGAAGCAGGCTTCCCGCTGAGCAGGGAGCCCGACGCAGGGCTCGATCCCAGGACCCTGGGATCACGACCTGAGCCAAAGGCAGACACTTAACGACTGAGCCACCGAGGCGCCCCATCTTATTAGACATAGAAATAAACTACACTCTTCTTGAAAGCTTAACACACCCTCATACTGTTCTTGTGGTTGTTACGTTACATCTGCAATAGACTTCTATGGCTGTTGACACAGACATGTTTGAACACGAAAATATGGGGCCATTTTATGTACAGTAGTTTTGTTCTCTACCTGAGGACTCAGGTTAACCCAAATACAATTAGGAATACAAAATCCACTGAAAAAGTAACTTCCTTTAAAATAGTCTTTAAAGAGAGCAAAATCCTAAAGGCCTATACATATGTTAAAATTTTAAAGAATACTTTACACAGATCCACAACTTTTTTCTGTTGATATGATTTACAAACTATTATTTTTCAGATTGGGATAGTAGGAGCTAAGGTCTATTATGTCATGACTGAATTTTTTCTGCATGTTATTTCTTTGAGTTACTTAGGTTATTTATCTGTAAGGGATCTCTTGTAAACATTTTAAAAATGTTAAAAATTCCATGTTTGATCACCACATTGTATACTTTAAATATCTTACAGTTATGTCAATTACACCTCCATAAAACTGGAGGGAAAATATATAGAACATATCCAGGACCATTAAAAAAAATTCCATGTTTGAAATACCACCTGAAAATATAAGCAACTTCATCTACAAAATAAAATCATTAGACGTAATCATTATTAGGTAAGTAAATGGTACGAAGGTAACAAACGTCACGTAATATTGAATTGGCCAGCACCCAGAACACCAAAGTACAACTTGTGGCCCAAATCTGGCCTGTCTTCTGCTTTGGTAAATGAAGTTCCATTGAATGTAGCCACGGCCTGTGTACTGCCTACAGGGGCCGTCTCACTACAGTGGCAGAGATCAGTAGATGCAACAGAGATTATACGGTAATCAAAGCCAAAAACATTTACTATCTGGCCCTTTACAGAAAAAGCTTGCTGACCTTTGATTTAGATTACATAACTTGCTGTGGTCAAAAAAGAGGACAATGTATTTAGTACTGCTGATAAAATATAATTATATAATAAAGTAATAAATTAATTCTTTAGTTATCTCCAAAGCCAAATCAAACTGAAGGACTATAGAGTGTAGGCATAATAGTCAAGCTTTATAGCTGTAAAAAGACCTCAAAAAACTCACTAATTAATAACTATAGTTGACATCTGTTGTGTTCCTATCATTGTTCCAGCTACTCTGTTAGCCGCTGTACATATATCATTTCTGTTGTCAAAACAACCCTCCCGGTAACTATTGGATATATCCATTTGATGTATAAGGAAGTTGAAACCAAGAGAACTTTCTGAAGGCCACACAGATCTGCCCAGCTCCAAAGCCTGCATTTTAAAGAACTTACCAGGAACATCTTTTATAAGCAGTGTTAAGTATGAATTGACATCACAAATATCTCCAACGTGCTTCTGCACTCCGCACTGAGAAAATGCTAATATAAAAAAGTACTTCCGGAGACTTCAGATTAAAAATGGAGGAGTAGAGTCACTTCTGCTCCACTCTCTTCTTTGAAACCAGTTGAAAAATGAGACACAGGGGCACCTGGGTGGCTCAGTCGTTAAGCGTGTGCCTTCGGCTCGGGTTGTGATCCCGGGGTCTGGGGATCGAGCCCCACATCAGGCTCCCTGCTACCCGGGAAGCCTGCTTCTCCCTCTCCCACTCCCCCTGCTTGTGTTCCCTCTCTCGCTGTGTCTCTCTCTGTCAAATAAATAAAATCTTTAAAAAAAAATGAGACACAGAATGAAATACAATAAATAGAAATAAGACACAACTCCATACCATAATTAATTTTTAAAAAGGCACTAAATGTAATGAAACTTAATTTATATCTGAATAGGACATTAAGAGTGGACACAAGAAGTTGTTGTCAAATAGTCCATGATTTATTTATCTGTTAATCGGCTCAATTTGTTTTTCTTCAAGCTAAGTCTTTGCAGAGGGGCTCATTTCCCCCATGAGCTAGTCAACTGAGTATATCAGTCTACACAGTTTGTTTAGACTGTCAGGAATGACATTAAAACCCCTGCAAGAAATAAACCAGCTGATCTTACCAGTTTGTCCTAATTCCCTTCCATAGTCAGCTCTTCCTAACTTTTCTTTCTCCTTAAACCCTCAGTTTCTGGTCCTTTCAGCAGATGATCTTGCCTCTTACTTTGATTTGTATACAACAAGACCAGTTGAAATGAACAACTACTTTCGTGGTCTTTACTAAAATTTTTGTTATTATATGAAAATCCCTAGGTTGCCATGTGTTCAATACTATAGTCAAATGGACCACTTGCTGCTCTTCTGTTTTTATACTAGCAGTATTTTATTGGGGTAAAATTCACATGTAGTGAAATGCACAAATGTTCCATGAATTTTGACGAATGTGTACACTCATGTCACCATCATCCAGATAAAGATCTAGAACAATTCCATCACCCTAGGAAGTTCTCTCATGCCCCCTTTCCAAACAATTTACTCCCACCCCTTGAGGCAAAAACTACTCTAATTTCTATCATTGATTCATTTTGTCTGTGCTAGAACTTCATTAGAATAAACTCATTCAGTGTGTACTCTTTTGTCTGACTTATTTAGCTCAACATGTTAATGAGATTCATCCATAAACAGTCCACATGTTCATGCTGAATGTATCAGCAACTCATTTATTTTTATTATACAGATATAACATAAATTGTTTATCCATTCTCCTTTTGATGAGAATTAGCCTATTATTATTAATACAGCTAACATGAATATTCTTAGTGAACATATGCATTCATTTTTCTTGGGTAAATACCTAGAAGTGGAATTATTGGGTGATGAAGGAGGTATTTGTTTAACTTTATTAGAAACTGGAAAATGCTTGCCAAAGTGATTCATATAATTGCTATTCTTTAAACATACCACATCCAACTTTCTCTATTCTGCATCCTGATTCATTCTCCTCTCAATTCCTGGAATGCTCTTTTAGTGCTTGTGTGTTGAATTCCACCAGCCTGTTGGGTGCAATTCATTGGCCTCATCTTCTTGACCCCAAATCTTATTCTAAACAGCCCAAATTCATTTTTCTCTGCTCTAATCTCTCTTAACATGTTTTGTTACTTCTCCTGGGGCCTTTTTTCACTCAGCTTTTTCTATATTACATCTTATGAAAGCCAGATTATACTGTACGCTGTTGTATCCCTCAGGCCTAGCTCATAGACAATGCTAATCATACACAAGTACAGACTAAAGACTTGTTAAATGAATAAATGGTTATTTTTATTGGGGTGCCTGGGTGGCTCAGTCGGTTAAGTGACTGCCTTCGGCTCAGGTCATGATCCTGGAGTCCCAGGATCGAGTCCCACATCGGGCTCCCTGCTCGGCGGGGAGTCTGCTTCTCCCTCTGACCTTCCTCCCTCTCATGCTCTCTGTCTCTCATTCTCTCTCTCGCAAATAAATAAATAAAAAAAATTTTTTAAAATCTAAAAAAAAAATTGTTATTTTTATCTATTTCTTATCTTTTTCCTAAGATTATAAACTCCTTGATGGAAGACACCATGTTTTAGTTGTCTCTATAATACCCAGAATTCTCTTCACTAAGATAATTGAACAAATATTTGATATGTGTTTATACAATTTATTCAATATACACAGAAATTATAATGAAATTAGATTTAGCAGATATGCAAAATAATCAGTGGATTTAAATTTTATCACATGGTTCTAATAATCTGAGTTTCTCATTTGATTGAAAACCTACCTTTTGGACGGGGGGAGAAGCAAGATGGCAGAGGAGTAGGAGACCTGGATTTCACCCAGTCCCAGGAATTCAGCTGGATAGGGATCAAACCATTCTGAACACCTACAAACTCAACAGGAGATCGAAGAAAAGAATAGCAACAACTCTCTGAACAGAAAAGCGACCACTTTCTGGAAGGGAGGACATGCGGAGAAGTGAATCGGAGGCGATATTCGGGAGGATAGACGGCGGGGGGGGGGCCTCCGTGGGCCGCTTCTGGAAAGTGATAGAGCAGCGGAGCACAAAATCGGAACTTTGAGAAGTCTGCTCCGCTGAGGGACGTCGCTCCAGTGGCTAAGCAGGGGGTGGAACCCTCACTGGGACAGTGTGGTCTCAGGACCCTCAGGGTCACAGAAAGACCAGGGGTGACTGAGTGCGGCAGGGCTCCCAGGTATTGGAGCAGTGAAGCCCGCCGCAGAGACAGAGCCCTGATCTGCAGAACAGTTGGGCCACTGCTCCTCCAGCAGGGACCCAACAAGTGGCAGATCCGGGAACACTCCCCTTCCTCCCCCGGGAGGAGTGGCACAGGAGTGCACTGCAGGGATCTGCTGGTTTTGGAGACTCCACACGGGGTCAGATGCCAGAGACAGAAACGCTCTGTCACAGACCAGGTGAGCACAGAGTGCGGCTGGAGACCGGGGAGATGGGAGTGACTGCTTTTCTCTGGGGGCTCACTGAGGAGCGGGGCCCTGAGTTCCTGGCTCCTCCGGGGCAGAGATGGGGAGGCCACCATTTTCACTCTCATTCTCCAAAGCTGTAGGGAAAGCTTGCAGGGGACAAAAGCTCCCGAGAGCAAACCTGAGCAGATTACTTACCTGGACCCAGAAATTCCACCTCCAGCAAAGACATTTGGGAACCACAGCAACAGGCACCTGCCCCAGAAGATCAGCAAGAACAGCCAGCCAAGACCAAGTTTACTGATCAATGAGAATGGCAGAACTCCAGTGCTAGGGGAATACTGCACATAGAATTCAATGCTTTTTCCCCATGATTCTTTAGTCTTTCAAAGTTAATTTTTTTTAACTGTCTTTTTTTTTTGAATTTTTCTTTTTCCCTTTTTCAACCAACATCTTATCAATCCCTTTTTAAAAAAATCTTTTTTATTTTTCATTTTTAGAGTCATATTCTATCCCTTCATAGTAGTTACCCTTATTTTTGGTATATATATATAAGTTGTTCTCTCTTTAAAATTTTGGGATACAGTTTCTTCTAACAGTTCAAAATATACCCTAAATCTCTAGTGTATGGCTTTGTTCTAGTCTCCTGCCTGATCACATTCTCTCCCCCCCCTTTTTTTAATTTCTCTTCGTTCTTTTTTCAACCAACTTCTTAACTTATCAATTCCTTTTATAAAATTTTTATAATTTTCATCTTTACACTCACATTCCATCCCTTCATCGTATTAACCCATATTTTTGTACATATATAAGTTTTTCTTCCTTTAAAATTTGGGAGTCACTTTCTTCTAACAGACCAAAATACACCCAAAATCTAGTGTGTGGCACTGATCTATGCACCAGCCTGATCATATTTGATCATATTCTGTTTTTTTGTTTTGTTTTGTTTTTCTTTGTTTTTATCTTTATCTTTTTCTTTTTTCTTTCTTTCCCTTTCTTTTCTCCGGTTTAAGGTCTTTGCTGATTTGTTTAGAGTGTATTTTCTGGGGACTTTGTTACCCTGTTAGCATTTTATTCTTTCATTCATCTATTCTCCTCTGGACAAAATGACAAGACAGAAAAAATCACCCCAACAAAAAGAACAAGAGGCAGTACCAACTGCCAGGGACACACTCAATATGGACATTAGTACGATGTCAGAACTACAGTTCAGAATCATGATTTTAAAGATACTAGCTGGCCTTGAAAAAAGCATGGAAGTTATTAGAGAAACTCTTTCTGGAGAAATAAAAGAACTAAAATCTAACCAAGTCAAAATCAAAAAGGCTATTAAAGAGATGCAATCAAAAATGGAGGCTCTAACTGCTAGGATAAATGAGGCAGAAGAGAGAATTAGTGGTATAGAAGACCAAATGATGGAAAATAAAGTAGTTGAGAAAAAGACAGATAAACAACTACTGGATCACAAGGGCAGAATTCGAGGGATAAGTGATACCATAAGATGCAACAACATTAGAATAATTGGGATCCCAGAAGAAAAAGAAAGAGAGAGAGGGGCAGAAGGTATATTGGAGCAAATTATAGCAGAGAACTTCCCTAATTTGGGGAAGGAAACAGGCATCGAAATCCAGGAGGGACAAAGAACCCCTCTCAAAATCAATAAAAATAGGTCAACACCCCGACATCTAATAGTAAAACTTACGAGTCTCAGAGACAAAGAGAAAATCATGAAAGCAGCTCAGGAGAAGAGATCTGTAACCTACAATGGTAGAAACATTAGATTGGCAACAGACCTATCCACAGAGACCTGGCAGGCCAGAAAGGACTGACATGATATATTCAGAGCACTAAATGAGAAAAATATGCAGCGGAGAATAATATATCAAGCTAGGTTTCATTGAAAATAGAAGGAGAGATAAAAAGCTTCCAGGACAAACAAAAACTAAACGAATTTGCAAACATGAAACTAGCCCTACAAGAAATATTGAAAGGGGTCCTCTAAGCAAAGAGAGAGCCTAAAAGCAACATAGACCAGAAAGGAACACAGACAATA
>NC_058408.1:20934219-20992016 GCF_002201575.2 Neomonachus schauinslandi | reverse complement strand
GGGGGTGGAAAACCATTTACCATGCTAATGGACACCAAAAGAAAGCTGGGGTGGCAATCCTTATATCAGACTAATTAGATTTTAAACCAAAGACTGTAATAAGAGATGAGGAAGGATACTATATCCTACTTAAAGGGTCTATCCAACAAGATCTAACAATTGTAAATATCTATGCCCCTAACATGGGAGCAGCCAATTATATAAGCCAATTAATAACAAAAGCAAAGAAACACATAGAAAACCATACAATAATAGTGGGGGACTTTAACACCCCCCTCACTGAAATGGACAGATCATCTAAGCAAAAGATGAACAAGGAAATAAAGGCTTTAAATGACACACTAGACCAGATGGACTTCACAGATATATTCAGAACATTCCATCCCAAAGCTACAGATTACACATTCTTCTCTAGTGCCCATGGAACATTCTCCAGAATAGATCACATCCTAGGTCATAAATCAGGTCTCAACTGGTACGAAAAGATTGGGATCATTCCCTGGCTATTTTCAGACCACAATGCTTTGAAACTAGAACTCAATCACAAGAGGAACGTTGGAAAGAACTCAAGTACACGGAGGCTAAAGAGCATCTAATAAAGAATGAATGGGTCAACGAGGAAATTAAAGAAGAATTAAAATAATTCATGGAAACCAATGAAAACGAAAACACAACTGTTCAAAGTCTTTGGGATGCAGCAAAGGCAGTCCTAAGAGGAAATTATATAGCAATACAAGCCTTTCTCAAGAAACAAGAAAGGTCTCCAGTACACAACCTAACTCTGCACCTAAAGGAGCTAGAGAAAGAACAGCAAATAAAGCCTAAACCAAGCAGGAGAAGAGAAATAATAAAGATCAGAGCAGAAATCAATGAAATAGAAACCAAAAGAACAGTAGAACAGATCAACAAAACTAGGAGCTGGTTCTTTGAAAGAATTAACAAGATTGATAAACCCCTAGCCAGACTTATCAAAAAGAAAAGAGAAAGGACCCAAATAAATAAAATCATGAATGAAAGAAGAGAGATCACAACCAACACCAAAGAAATACAATTATAAGAACATATTATGAGCAATTCTATACCAGCAAATTAGATAATCTGGAAGAAATGGATGCATTCCTAGAGATGTATCAACTACCAAAACTGAACCAGGAAGAAATAGAAAACCTGAACAGACCTATAACCACTAAGGAAATTGAAGCAGTCATCAAAAATCTCCCAAAAAACAAGAGCCCAGGGCCAGATGGTTTCCCAGGGAAATTCTACCAAACATTTGAAGAATTAATATCTATTCTTCTGAAACTGTTCCAAAAAATAGAAATGGAAGGAAAACTTCCAAACTCGTTTTATGAGGCCACCATTACCTTGATCCCAAAGCCAGACAAAGACCCCACCAAAAAAGAGAATTACAGACCAATATCCTTGATGAACATGGATCCAAAATTCTAACCAAATTACTAGCCAGTAGGATCCAACAGTACATTAAAAGGATTATTCACCACTACCAAGTGGGATTTATCCCTGGGCTACAAGGTTGGTTCAATATCTGCAAATCATTAAATGTGATACAATACATTAATAAAAGAAAAAACAAGAACCATATGATCCTCACAATAGATGCAGAAAAAGCATTTGACAAAGTACAGCATCCTTTCTTGGTCAAAACTCTTCAGAGTATAGGGATAAAGGGTATATACCTCAAGATCATAAAAGTCATCTATGAAAAACCCACAGCAAATATCATTCTCAATGGGGAAAAACTGAGAGCTTTTCCCCTAAGGTCAGGAACGCAGCAGGGATGTCCACTATCACCACTGCTATTCAACATAGTATTAGAAGTCCTAGCCATAGCAATCAGACAACAAAAAGAAATCAAAGGCATCCAAATCGGTGAAGAAGAAGTCAAACTCTCACTGTTTGCAGATGATATGATACTTTATGTGGAAAATCCAAAAGACCCCACCCCAGAACTGCTGGAACTCATACAGGAATTCAGTAAAGTGGCAGGATATAAAATCAATGCACAGAAATCAGTGACATTCCTATACACCAACAACAAGACAGAAGAAAGAGAAGTTAAGGAGTTGATCCCATTTACAATCGCACCCAAAACCATAAGATACCTAGGAATAAATCTAACCAAAGAGACAAAGGATCTGTACTCAGAAAACTATAAAATACTCATGAAAGAAATTGACAAAGACAGAAAGAAATGGAAAAATGTTCCATGCTCATGGATTGGAAGAACAAATATTGTGAAGATGTCAATGCTACCTAGAGCAATCTACACATTCAATGCAATCCCCATCAAAATACCATCCACTTTTTTCAAAGAAATGGAACAAATAATCCTAAAATTTGTATGGAACCAGAAAAGACCCCGAATAGACAGAGGAATGTTGAAAAAGAAGAGCAAAGCTGGCAGCATCACAATTCCGGACTTCCAGCTCTATTACAAAGCTGTCATCATGAAGACAGTATGGTACTGGCACAAAAACAGACACATAGATCAATGGAACAGAATAGAGAGCCCAGAAATGGACCCTCAACTTTATGGTCAACTAATCTTCGACAAAGCAGGAATGAATGTCCAGTGGAAAAAAGACAGTCTCTTCAACAAAAGGTGTTGGGAAAATTGGACAGCCACATGCAGAAGAATGAAAGTGGACCATCTCCTTACACCACACACAAAAATAGAATCCAAACGGTTGATAGACCATCAAAATCCTAAAGGAGAACACAGGCAACAACCTCTCTGACCTCAGCCGCAGCAACTTCTTCCGAGAAACATCGCCAAAGGCAAGGGAAGCAAGGGCAAAAATGAACTATTGGGACTTCATCAAGATAAAAAGCTTTTGCACAGCAAAGGAAACAGTCAACAAAACCAAAAGACAACCGACAGGATGGGAGAAGATATTTGCAAATGACATATCAGATAAAGGGCTAGTATCCAAAATCTATAAAGAACTGATCAAACTCAACACCCAAAGAATAAAGGATCCAATCAAGAAATGGGCAGAAGACATGAACAGACATTTTTCCAAAGAAGACATCCAAATGGCCAACAGACACATGAAAAAGTGCTCAACATCACTTGGCATCAGGGAAATCCAAATCAAAAATCTCAATGAGATACCACCTCACACCAGTTAGAATGGCTAAAATTAACAAGTCAGGAAACGACAGATGTTGGCGGGGATGCAGAGAAAGGGGAACCCTCCTACACTGTTGGTGGGAATGCAAGCTGGTGCAGCCACTCTGAAAAACAGTATGGAGGTTCCTCAAAAAGTTGAAAATAGAGCTACCATATGATCCAGCAATTGCACTACTGGGTATTTACCCCAAAGATACAAATGTAGGGATCCGAAGGCATACGTGCACCCCGATGTTTATAGCAGCAATGTCCACAATAGCCAAACTGTGGAAAGAGCCAAGATGTCCATTGACAGATGAATGGATAAAGAGGATGTGGTATATATATACAATGGAATATTATGCAGCCATCAAAAGGAATGAAATCTTGCCATTTGCAACGACGTGGATGGAACTGGAGGGTGTTATGCTGAGTGAAATTAGTCAATCAGAGAAAGACATGTATCATATGACCTCACTGATATGAGGAATTCTTAATCTCAGGAAACAAACTGAGGGTTGCTGGAGTGGTGGGGGGGTGGGAGGGATGGTGTGCCTGGGTGATAGACATTGGGGAGATTATGTGCTATGGTGAGCGCTGTGAATTGTGTAAGACTGTTGAATCACAGACCTGTACCTCTGAAACAAATAATTTTTAAACATTATATGTTTAAAAAAAAAAAAAAGAAGAAGAAGAAGGTAGCAGGAGGGGAAGAATGAAGGGGGGGACATTGGAAGGGGAGACAAACCATGAGAGACTATGGACTCTGAGAAACAAACTGAGGGTTCTAGAGGGGAGGGTGGTGGGGGGGTGAGTTGGCCTCACGGTGGGTATTAAGGAGGGCACGTTCTGCATGGAGCACTGGGTATTTTGTGCAAACAATGAATCATGGAACACTACATCAAAAACTAATGATGTAAGGTATGGTGATTAACATAACCTAATAATAAAAAAAATAAATAAAATCAATAAAAACCTACCTTTTGGTGCAATATAAGGTGAAAGTGGAAGCATATAAACGTTCTTCCCCAAATCTTTATTTCAAATCAGAACTAATTTCACTTACTGTTTTCATGAGACATATGAATGCAAATGTATTCATAAAGATCCTTAAATATTAATCAAGGGCACTTAAGCATTTGGTTGTTCCAACTGATCCTCATTTGATAGGAAATTTAATTTTTTGAAAAGGTTATTGTATTACAACTCAATTATTTCCTAGGATATAGTTGTATTAATGTTCTTAATTTTGAATCACCATTGTATTAAATGACAACAATACAATTAATGTATAATTGAGTGAAAGCTTCTAGCTTTTAAAATAAAATATTTCTTTCAAGAGACTCTTATAGGGTTATTTAAACTCATAAAGTGAGTACTTATTTTAGAGGGAAGAAGAAAAAAATAAAATTTCTGAAATGTTGCTCCATTATCTAGAATATCCATTCACCTCCCGAGGATACTTCAGGATTCTACTAGATAAAGCCAGTTATTAGATGTCTTCTGATATTTTATCTTCTATTCCAATACTTAGCTCTTACAAGAAATATCATAACACAAAATGTATTTTATTGTCAGTGGAAATTTAAAAGGAACTGTGGACATAACATTGAATTCCAATATTTTATTTAACTAGTCTAGGAGAAGAATTTTCAAGTAGCAAGGGTAAAAAAAGGAAAAAAAAAATGAAATTAAATAAAGGATTACATAGCAACTTTTCTTGATAAGAGAAAAATGCAAAACATAGGCAACTAAACCTTTGGAAATTGTTTTCACAGAAATAATGACAAAAAATTGAAAAGACTTGTTTACATAAGGTTGCTTGGGGCAGGTGTGTGCTTGGTCTGATGCTTTAAAAAGTTTTTTTCATCATTCAAACCAGGCGTTTCCAAACTGTTTCTGTAAAGGACCAGATAGCAAATAGTTTTTGCTGTGCAGGCCATATGGTCTCTGTTGCAACTACAGAACTCCTCTTTTACAGCTCAAGAGCAGCCGCGGAAAATAAGCAAACAAGTGGGCGTGGCTGTGTGTCAGTAAAACTCAACTTAAAAAAAAAAGGAAGCAGGCTGATTTGGTCTATAGACTGTAGTTCGCTGACCCCTGATTTACACAATACATTAAAAAAAAAATCCAATAGGGGTTTTTTTCCTCCAGTTTGAAACAAATTCTCTCTACCACAGCATTATACTTCTTAATGATAAACAAGGTCCAACGATACATAATTTGAGAGAGATTATTTTATATGATCCTTCTTATCACCACACCCGTGGTCATTCTAAGATAACACAAAGCAAGTTCTGTGACCTGCCTTTCCAAGGAGAAGTTAGCAGTCACTATCACTTAGTTTAAGACTTTGTCTATGCTATGGCACTGGAAATTTCCAACCACCTGATTGGGTTTCTTCAGCATCCAAATGATAAATGCAATATTTCATTTTTTTGTATGAGTATATTGCCATCTTCTAGATATATAAAAAAACATATTTCATATATATATATACACACATACATATATATATATGCATATATATATATAGACAAGATTCTATTCAAAATATTTAACAACAATCAACCAAAAGGCCCTGGGTGCCAGAGCAGAGTCCTAGAGTCTTCCTGTTGTACCAGCTGTTAACTCTTTAGTTTCCTGATCATAGGGAGGTCCAGGAGACCCTGTGGGAGGGTTGGGAATGGACAGGGTTTGGGGGGGGGTGGGGACATGCATGGGACTCAGGAGAGCAGATATTCGTTAGTATTTCACTATGATAAATGTATGCCAACTGCACATTACTTGCAAATCTGATTATTTTGAGCTGCCAATGGGCAATGGTGCTAATAAAATACATCTCACAGAACCACAGATCTCTCCAAATTGGAGCCATGTTTGAATATTCAACTCCTACCTCTAATCAGTCACAGGTCTTACCATTTCTTCAGTTTGTTGCACATAGTGGCTCACTGTTTATATTAGTTTTAGCTTCCCAATTGGATTGTAATGTACTTGAGGGCAGGTACACCCACAGTGCTTAAATCAGTGCCAGGCAAATGAACTTCAAAACTTTGGGTCAATTGATAAAAAAAAAAAAGAGAGAGAGAGCTATATTATAAATATATACATATCTCCTTGGTAATTTACAAGGAATCTCACAGTTATTAGCTGTCTGTATTTTTATCTTCATTGACATTATTTTATTCAAAAATACAGCTATATAGCTAAGACCAAAAAATATTTTTCATGAAAATAAAGAATTCCAGTTTTATTTTTATTTTAAGTAAATTATTTATCTCAACAAATAGTAACAATTTCTCAAGATCGCTTCACCCCATTTGATCTTTTAATTTCCATTACTGTACACCTTAACTAAAATGGTTCCACCAGGGAGAAAAAAGTCTTGCATGGCATATTTTTAAATGCAATAAAGGACTTCTGATTTCAGCTCCAACATGAAAAGTTTGGAGACCATCACTTCTGTCTTTACAGTAAGAAAAAAAGCTAAACAAACTGCAGATCAATGACTTCTCTTAAATCAATTGCAGAAATGAGGTCGCAGGGAAATGATCATCCTGAAATCTGATGAGACAGGCAAATGTAGAGAATAACAATCAACATCAGCTTACCTGGAGCAAAAGCCACTGGAGCCATAGGGTGATAGGAACACGTAATTGGTAATTTTGACCAATTGCTAGAGGCAGAGTGTGGATTAGCTTTACAAGGGAGAAACTTATAGGGGCCCAGTGTTTTGTGAGTTTTACTTCCAGGAACTCCACAGGTTCTCACAGTGAAAATCTGAGGGGAAAAGCCATATTATTTCAGGCAGGGGCAGGGGGAAAGTAACCATTTTTAAATCCGGAACATTCTCTATAGTAAAGGTTTGCCATTCAAGAGAAATATCATATCAGAGCCTTATCTATCTGGAAGCCTTATTTTCCTTTTACCTAAAGGGAGAAAAAAAAAAAAAAGGCCAAGAAACCCCTATGAAGGCCACAGCTCAGGGACTCAGGTGCACTAAAAGATTGTGATTTAATCATAAGATTACAAAACATTCCCCCTCCTACCCACCTTATCACCACATCAGCAGGGCTCCAGTATAATAATAGCAAATTTCAACTGATCGGGCTACAGGACAGACTCTACCTGAGAAGGAGTTCTTAGGGAAACCCAAAGACATGAGAGGAGGAAAACCACAGGACACTATCAGAAACTACAGCTATAGAAAACTTTAAACATACTCCAGCTCCTAGCCAGATTAACATAAAACTCCATGTAAGAGTCCTGTTTACCTCAGTTTCTGTTACCTGACACATCAAGTGTGGCTTTCATCAAAAAATTACAAGACATGTTAAAAGTCTAGAAAAAAATAAACAGTCTGAAGAGACAAAACAAGCATCAGAACAAGATTTAAATATGGCACAGATTTAGAATAATCAGCAATATAACTTCCCATGATTAATATGTTAAGGATCTAATGGAAAAAAGTAAACAACATGCAAGAACAGATGGGGGATGTAGCTGAGAGATGGAAACTCTAAGAAAGAATCCAAAACAAATGCTAGCAGTCACAAACACTGTACCAGAAATGAAGAATGTCTTTGATGGGCTCATCAGCAAATTGGATGTGGCCAAGGAAAGAATAAGTGAACTTGAAGATATGTCTATAGAAACCTCTGTTGTGTAATAGAAACTTCTTATTCAGTTCCAGTAGAACTGAAACACAAAAAGAATTTTTTTTAAAAAAGAATAGAATATTCAAATAGTGTAGGACAATTACAGAAGTTATAACATATGTGTAATGGGAACACCATAAGGAAAAGAAAAAGAAAATGGATCAGAAGAAATATTTAAAGTAATAATGGCTGGTATTTTTCCAAAATTAATGACAGACACCAAACTACAGAACCAGGAAGTTTAGAGAATAGCGAGCAGGATAAAAGACAAAAATTCTACATGTAGGCATATAATATTCAAACTGCAGAAAACCAAAGCAAAGAGAAAATCTTGAAAGAAGCCAGTAAAACAAAACTCCTTATCTATGAAGGTATACAAATAGGAGTTACATCAGACTTCTCCTTAGAAATCATGCGAGCAAGAAATAAATAGAATGAAATATTTAAAGTGGTAAAAGAAGAAAACCACCAAACTAGAATTTTATCAGCAAAAGTGAATTATAATATAAATCAAAACCACAATGAGATATCACCTCACAACAATTAGAATGGCTATCATCAAAAAGACAAGAAATAACGAGCATTGGTGAGGATGTGGAGAAAAGAGAACCCTCATACACTGGGAATGTAAATTGGTGCAGCCATTACAGAAATCAGTGTGGAGGTTCCTCCAAAAATTAAAAATAGAACTACAATATGATCCAGCAATTCCACTTTCCAAAGAAAACAAAAACACTAACTCAAAAAGATATATGTCCTCCCACGTTCATTGCAGCATTATTTACAATAGTCAAAATATATACAATGCTTTATTAATCAGCCATTAAAAAAAAAAAGAAATCTTGCCATTTACAACAACATGAATGGAGCTTAAGGGCATTATGTTAAGTGAAATGAGTCAGAGAGAGAAAGACAAACACCATATGATCATACCTATATGTGGATTAAAAAAACAAGTTCATAGATACAGAGAACAGATTGGTGCTTGCTGAGGTGGGAGGTGAAGGGTATACAACATGGGTGAAGGTGATCAAAGGGTATAAACTTCCAATTATAAAATAAGTAAGTAATGAGAATATAATGTACAGCATGACAACTACAGTTAATAATACTGCATTGCATATTTACAAGTTTCTAAGAGACTAAAATCTTAAAACTTTTCATCGTAAAAAAATGTTTTCATCATTAGAAAAAAAAAATCTGTTAACCAAGTATGGTGATGGATGTTAGCTAGGGGAAAAAAAGCGAATGATAATTAGACTACATCAGAAAAACAAAAACTGAACTTGTTGCCAGTAGACCTATTAAAGAAATATTAAAAGAAAATTTTTCAGAGAAAAAGTAAAGGCTATAGGTCAGAAACTCAAATCTACATAAAGAAAGGAAGTGTTTTAGAGAAGGAATAAATGAAGATTGCTTTCAAGTTTCAGAAATTATGAATAAAGCTGCTATAAACATCCATGTGCAGATTTTTGTGTGAAAATGCTTTTGACTTCTCTGGGTAAATAACAAGGAGCACGATTGCTGGATTGTGGATAAGGGTATGTTTAGTTTTGTAAGAAACCATATACTCTTTCCCAAAGTGGCTGTACTATTTGGCACCCCCACCAGTATGTTAGGCTCCAGGAAAAGAGCTTCTCTTGACAGCAAGATTTATTAAGAAGAAAATAATGCATGTTTCAAATGATTACTTTCCCCCTCCCTCTGAAGCAGAATAGGGTTTTTCTCCAATCTTCACTGAAAGAACCTGGTCCGGCTCCTAGAGATAAAATTTACAAAAATGTGGGGCTTTTCTAAGACTGGATTTTTTAATTCTCAGACTTGTCCACACTGAGACTCCAGGAATTCATCACAGTTCAGATTTTCCTACTCCAACACTGGTTCCCATGGAAGTTTCTGCTCATGGGTTTATGCTTCAATAACTGTGACTCTCTTTACCTACCTGTCTGCCTCTCCAATCCGGGGGGCAGTGGTTTGCCCTGTGACCTCAATTCTCTGATAGATACAAGAAGAGATGTTGATTTTTCAGTTTATTCAGACTTTTACTTGTAAGGATAGAGTGATGACTTCCGAACTCCTTACACACCAGACCAGAAACCAGTATCAAAGAAAAACAGTGCTGGACACTTGTTCAAGGCAGCAGGAGAAACTGTATTCAGACTATTGCAGGAGAGGAGACTCCAGCAGAAACTGAGTTCAACTCTAAGGCAAAGGTGACTGAGAGAACCAAAAAAGGGACCGACTATAGGGCAGTGAAAAGCGGGGAACAAAAGAGGGCTTGAGGGTCAAGGGGTAAATGGAAAATTACAGAAGGAGGGGAAGTGGAGAATTACTCAAAATGGTTTGGCAAAGTGGGTTGGGACAACGAGCACTTTGTGGTTTGGCAGCATTGTGTTTTCTTGAGCAAAACTCAGCATGCGAGCTGGCATCACCATGAGGAACATAGTCTAGCGCAGGTGGAAGCCAAGCTAAAATTTGGTCAGATTTCTTAGCACAGTGTTGGGCCAAGTCCTTTGTTCCATGGAAGGGTTCATAGTTCACACCAGTCATCCCTTCTTTTATATACTTGACCAAAACCTAAAACTATTCAGTGTGCTTAACTGGCACATTCAATAAAACTTTATAAGCCTCAAGAAAATTAACTTTTAAAGTATTATAGCCTAGGGGCACCTGTGTGGCTCACTCGGGGTTAAGCGTCTGCCTTCGGCTGAGGTCATGATCTCTGGGTCCTGGGATGGAGCCCCTGCAGCAGGCTCCCTGTTCAGTAGGGAGTCTGCTCCTCTCTCTTTCTCCCTCGGTCCCTACCCTCCCACTCAGGTTCTCCCTCTCTCTCTCAAATAAATAAAATCTTAAAAAAAAAAAAAAAGTACTATAGCCTAATGGATCTGTTAAATAGCAACCAGACATGTATGTAACTTATGAGTTTTATCTAGACTATCCTTTCCAGGATGTTGTATATCTACCAATACTTTACCCTTTGTAATAGTTCTTTTTGTCTTTCTACTGGTTTCCTTTTTAAGAGTTAAATTAAACTTTGGTGTATAGTAGCAAAACTCTGTGTTTGAGAAATTTGTTTTAACAAGTATCTAATCTTTTCATATCTATTCCACCAATGATTTGAAGACCTATCTCGGTTTTAACTCAACTGTCTTCAGAAGAGAAAGAGAAACCAATTTTTCTTCAAAACGTTTCATTCAAAACGTTAGTGTTTTATCTTGGCTTTGTTAATATGAATGACTCATAAATATTATATATTGACTGGTCCAGAAAGATTTAACTCTTGATAAATAATATTTCTTCTCAAAGCAACTAAGAGAATAATATGAATATAATTTAAATTAAAGACAGGAAGTTCATGGTTCATTCAGTTTGCCAGTACGTGTCTACAGTACTTCGTTGAAAAGACACAGGGCCAATGGCCGCCTGGGTGGCTCAGTCAGTTAAGCATGTACCTTCGGCTCAGGTCATGACCCCAGGGTCTGGGATTGAGCCCCATATCAGGCTCTCTGCTCAGTGGGGAGTCTGCGTCTCCCTCTCCCCCAGGCTTATGCTCTCTCTCAATCTCCCTCTCTCTCTCTCAAATAAATGAATAAAATCTTTAAAAAAAGAAAAGAAAAGAAAAGCCACAAGGCCAGATGCATTCAGGAAGTCAGAATTTTTTGGATTTTAGAAAAGTAATATGGCATACACACTATTTATTATGTAACTCCCACAGCAGAGTCTAGAAAAGAACCACAGAATGAAATTAATTTTGTTGCAAAATATGTGAATATTCACACAAAGTGTGGTAAATAAAAACATATATAATCTTAATATTGGTTCAGGCCAGGTTTTATATCCAAATGCATTCTGGTGCCAAACTTATTTAAAAAACTTTCATTTTACAGAGAATTTTAGATTTCAGAATTGCATATGAGGGATTGTGAATTTTTACTGCCATGTGCTTTTTCCTTACTAAATTGAAGTCTTTCAACATGAATTGAAACCAGTGTGAAACTGATGCAGACAAATAGGATTTAGGCTAACTGTTACGCCTAATAACTTGTAAGAAGACAGACTTAGAACATCTTTTCCCTCAAAATTAATTGTGATTGGTAAATGTGTCTAATACTTGATAGCGTCATTCCCTTTGGGAGATAATGTGGTGTACTGACACATACTGAATTTTTTATTATTAGACTTTCTTCAAGGGAAATACTTTGTTTTAGTCTCTGTTGCAATTGTCTGCATGCTTGTGCGTGACAACGTCTGGTTCCTGGGCTCCCCGAAGCATGCGGTCTGTCAAGTTCCTTCTTGGCAAGCTCCCTCCTGGGCTGATATTTTGACAAGCATCTAATATGCTGTAGCTCTCAAAATCCATTTTTTATTTGGTGAAGGAGTTAGAGTGACCACAGGTTTTATGTGTCCCCTCGGCCCCTAGCCCCACGCATTCCTTTTGGAGGTTTCCCGTGACAGGGAGTTTGAGGTGTATTGTGTGAAGAGACAGCTCTCCTCTCAGCTCCTCAAATGCTACTTTAAAATTGGTTTGAATGTACTTTCTCTTCAGTTTTTCTTCCAATAAAAGACTTCCTTCTCAATCAAGCCTTATCCATGCATTTATCATTGTCAGGAAAGATTAATGGCAATATTATCATCCAGAGGAATATTAAAACTCAATGTTTTAATACTTACCGATTCATGTTCTATTATTCTTCATGGAAGATTTAAGACTGTCAATGAGAATCAGCAGTAAAATTCTGCCTTGGTTCAAATTCTGGATTTTCTCATTAATAGATGACCTTGAACAAGCTATATTACTGCTCTGTGTTCTTAATGTTTCCTGTATGTCATAGGCTGGGTGTGAGGATTAAATTAATTAATGCTTATAAAGTACTCAGAATAGAGCCTGCATATAGTAAGCACTCAATAAATGTTTATTATTATTATTATTAAAATGTATCTGGAACTGCCAAGAAAGCTCTATTCTGTACATAAAGCATTAAAAAAACATATAAAATATACTAATAAAAAACACATCTCAGAACATATAACCTCTGAACAGCAACTCTCTGACTCCATTTTTCCTACAGTATTATAAATTCATATGTGATTCCAGTAGTGATGGAAGTCATAAATTACTCCTCTGTGCATATACCCAATGCTCAGCAATTTTTTCCTGAATCTAAAATAGAATGACGCAAAAGATAATTCTGCCTCTGTCCCTGAAATGGCCTTCTCTTTTGTAGCTTCAAGGTTAATCTTAACCATCCTTTTAGACCAAAGCTGACATATCTCCTAAGAAGCTTTCATAGATTCTCTTTCCTACCCTTGATGTGTATCTCTATGACTATTCTTCTATATTGTTTAATAATTCTCTATATTTCTCTCTCTTCTCCAGCTTCCTAAGAGCAAGGAGCGCTTTATTCATCTTTGTCTTCTTAGTGATTCTTATAATGCTCAGTACAGCACTCCAAGATGGGATAAGGGATACAGGATGAGTTCATCAAGGAACTAACTGAATGAGTGAGTGAAGCAAACCAAGGTTATGTCAAGGCAAAATATCGACAATTTCTCACCATATTGGTCTCATTTCACATGCATTGCATATCTCACTTGAAAATGTTTTGAAATAACCGAAAGAGCATTTAGAATTCAAGTACTTGTGCCTGATCAGCAACAAATTAGTTCAAACTGCCTCATTTTACCTATCTTTAAATTCCACTGAAATCTTCCTTTTCTCAAAGAAGAGTATTTTATAAAACAAGTTAATTAGAAAAATACCTTTTCCCCAATGCAGCAACAAATATTTTGGCAAACATTACAGCAAACAAATATTACAGGAAAGGCATCTAGAAATTTCATTAAGAAATTCCAAGAAGCTGGTGCCTGGGGGCTCAGTCGGTTAAGCATCTGCCTTTGGCTCAGGTTATGATCCCAGGGTCCTGGGATAGAGCCCCATGAGCGGGAAGCTTTTCCCTCTCCCTCTGCCTGCCTCTCTCTCTCTCTCTCTGTCAAATAAATAAAATCTTTTTTTTTAAAGAAATTTCAAGAAGCCAGAATAATAGGGAAGCATGGCACCTACCTATTTTTGGCTAAAAATTGACTATTTATGGAATATCCCTTTACCTTAATCTGAACTTTTCACTTTTAGTGGTCTAACAAATTCTTAATCAGCTACAACCTTATCCCCCACTCTAGCTCTAATTCCATTTGGCCATTTCTCCCAATACTCCTTGTCTTAATTGCTAAATTCTCCTAGAAGAGTGGTTTACAACTTTGGCTGTACATCTAGAATCAACTGCGAGCCTAAAAACCAACTGCTGCTGGGACCAACTCCCCAGAGATTTTTGGTATCAAGTAGCCCATGATGAGGCTGGTCCATCAGGAATTTTAAAAATTCCTCAGGTGATTCTAATGCATAGCATTGCTAATGCAGAGTTGAGAACCACTGCCCTAGATCATGCTTCATGTATATCAGGCCTGTTTATCTCAATCAAATCCTTAACAAGAACCCAGGGCCTCCACCTAATTGCACATTTCATCTTGAAGAGCCCTGATGCCAGGGTTGATTTGGGCATTTGGGGTAGGAGAACTTTATGAGGACACTGTTCTTCGCATTTTAATAATGAGTTAGTGCTACTTGCTCTCTAAAATTACCACTCTGTCCTTATTATTTACATTGAAATTTTGTGTAAGAATTATAGGTCTTTGCGCTAGTATGCTCTCAAGCTTGACCGAATGAAGCTCCTTAATCCGTATCAACAGATTTCTGCCCCACAACAAACCCTGGTACTATTGCTGTCCTTATGCTTGGAAACATCACATGGTAAGTGGAACTTGTCTTGTGTCTGGTTGAGGTCTGGCCCTGGTTCCTAGGTCCCCAACCTGAATTATGAGGCTTAGTAATTGGGCTTCTGTTTTGTTCCCTTCTAAATGAGTCTTGAGTGCAAGGAGCCCAGCACTCCTAGCAGCTGGACTTTCTCTTAGAACCACCACTCTCTAGGTGAATGCCATGAAACCAAGCACCTGCCAACACGGACCTTTATGGGCTGTCTGGATGGACAATACTCAATGGCTGGACCAATGCTCTCAACCTTTAAATAAGAGGCACACACCCACCCTGTCTCCTTTTTGGATCCACATTTGAAAATACATCTTCATGTATTTTCACGATAAAACAACATGATAAAAAAAGATTGATCCCCTGATGACTATGCACATCACACTGTTTCATGAGAGAGACATGAAATCCCATCTTTTCAAGGCACTGTTAATTTGGGTCTCTGTTTCAGGCAGTCAAAATGACAATTTAACAAATACAACTGATCATTAAAAAATATCAATTTCATGGTACATTCATATAGCATATTTCAATTTTTCATCTATTTCTCTGTGTCTCATTTGATGTTCACAACTTCATCCAGTTGCTAGAATAGATATTACTATTCTGATTTTATAGATGGGGAAACCAAGTCTTACAGAGTCTTTGAGACACTCAAAAGATTAGATGGCTAGAAAGCCACATACCTGGAATGACCACTTAGAGCTCTTGGACTCATACTGTAATGCTCTTTCCACTGGGCTGCCCTACAGTGAACCCTGGGAGTGAACCCTGGATCACAAGCATGAAAACAGCAGATTTCACACTTGATTAGGCCTTCTATAAATGAAAACAATAAGTGTTTGACTTTCTATGTGAATATTTAAGACTGGAGAACATGAGGGCAAAGATCACGTTTTCCATAACTCATATCTTCCTTGGCACCCAGTACTCTGCCCAGTGGGTCCCATTAGTGAAAGGAAACAGGAAATAGTATAGAGAGATCTCAGGGCCAGCCAGGGTAAAGACCAGAAGCGATGTGTCACAGACTTTTTAAAAAAAGCACAATATGAATGAAAAATAGATTAAATACAACACATGCCATAAAATTAAGCCACAACCAGCAGCGGAACTTAAAGATGAGGCAAATTAGAATTCTGTTCAATGACGGTGCTATGCTAAAGGAGTAAAATCACCAATACCTAAAACAAAGGTTATAGCTGTCCTTAAATTTAACTACTTTCTTTTCCCATACACAATGTACTATAATTTAAAAGGAGAAAGGAAAGAGAAAAGATTAATCATAATTAAATGACTCTAGGAACCTTTGCAACACGTATCACTTCTTATTAACCTGATTTTTAGTGAGGCACCATATGTAGTTCGATCCTGTGAAAACAAAGTCCTTGTTTCAACAATTGAGGTAGTGAAAAGTGGTAGCACCACTTCCTACTTAAGCTTCTCAGCCTGTATCCAAATCCATGCTCAGGGATAAATCAATGGCTGAGGTTCTGCTCATTCTGCTTTAGCCCCTGATGCTAAGACTGCCAATAAAGTAGCTATTGCAGTAGTTATTTAGGGATGAAGGCACTGGCCTATAAGAAATGGAATTGAGAATAATTCATTTTACACAATATCCAGCCATCAAGTGATATAATTCAATCTCTATCAAGCCATGACAGAAGCGAAAAATGCTTGAATTCCCGTAGGAATAGAAACCTATTCCCTACCCATCTACGTATTTTTAAATGTGAACATTTTTTTATTGGAATATTGCAAATTAGCACATTTAAAACCACTTTAGGGAGAATATGTAAGTATGTATTCTGCAAGCTTAAGATTACAGTAATCAGTTTTTTGTAAAAATTACAGGCAAATCATTATACTTTGTTTTAGATGACTTTCTAAAATCATTACTTTTTAAAATTCAAATTTCTGAACTCAAGCCATGATAACTCATGCACTTCCACAAATGACTTCCAAATTAGTAAAATCAGAATGTCTTAATGATTAATTAAATACCAATTTCCACATTAAATATCTCAGAAATACTGGAAGTACGCCTGACACGTATCAGTAACTAAGTTGTGGCAATGCTCCTAAAAGCTTCAGGATCCATCAGTTTGTCATCTTCACTGCCAATACCTTAGTCCAAGCTACCACCACCTCAGTACTTGAATGACTGCAAGAGATTCTCCATTTCTCTCCACATCTACTCTTGCCTTCCTTCCACTTCATTCTACCACGAAAGCCACAATGTTCTTTTTAAAACTAATCAACAGAAATCCATATATATATTATGTTCACCAAAAGACATGTACAAGATTATTCCTTGCATCATTATTTGTAATAGCATCAAACCATACACAACCCAAATGTCCATAACTGTAGGAAGGGTACACTAGAATTCTACATGGCAAAGAAAGTAGAATGAGTTATATCCAGGCACAGCAATATGGAGGAATCTCAGAAACATGATGTTGAATGAAGTAAATCAGACACAAAGAAGCACATATAATTCTACATACTTAAAGTTCAAAATTAGGCAAAACCAATTTGTTTTCTCCAGCTTTACTGAAGTATAACTGACAAATAAAATTATATATATTTAAAGTATACAATATGACTATTTGATATACATATACTTTGTGAAATGATTATCATGATCAGGTCAATTAACACACCTTTTACCTCACAGGGTTAGTGCACGCGCACGTGTGTGTGTGTGTGTTGTATGTGTGTAGTAGAATGTTTAAGTTCTACTCTCTAAGCAAATGTCAAGTATACAATACAGTATTGTTAACTATAGTCACCATGCTGTACTTTAGATCCCCAGAACTTATTCACCTTAGAATTGAAGGCTTGTACTCTTTGATCAGCATCTCCCCAACTCTCCCACCCCTAAGCCCCTGGTAACCACCATTCTACTCTGTTTCTATGAGCTTGACTATTTTTTTTTAAGATTCCACATATAAGTTAGATCATACAGCATTCATCTTTCTCTGATTTATTTCACTAGCATAATGCCCTCAAGGTCTGTCCATGTTGTCACAAATGGCAGGATTTCCATATATATCACATTTTCTTTACCCATTCATCTGTTGACAGACACTTGGATTGTTTCCATTATCTTGGCTATTTTGAATAATGCTGCAAAAATCATGGAAGTGCATGTATCTCTTCGATACCCTGTTTTCATTTCCTTTGGGTACATATCCAGGAGTGAAACTGCTGGATCACTTGGTAGTTCTATTTTTAATTTCTTGAGGAACCTCCATACTGTTTTCCATAGTGTCTAAACCAATTTGCATTCTCATAAGCAGTACACAGGGTTTCTTTTAACCCACATCCTTGCCAACACTTGTAATCCCTTATCTTTTTGGTAAAAGCCATCCTAACAGGTGTGAGGTGTGAGGTGATAGTTCATTGTGGTATAGAGTTGCATTTGTCTGATGATGAGTGATGTTGAGCACATTTTCATGTACCTTTTGGCCATCTGCATGTCTTCTTTGGAAAAAAAGTGTCTATTTAGGTCGTTGAGGCAAAACCAATTTTGGGTGTTGGAAGTCAAGATACTGTAAGCCTGGGGATAGATAATGACTGGAAGAGGGATTTCTAGGGTGCTAGGACCTCTTGATTTGGGTACTAGTTTCATGAGAGTGTTCACTTTGTAAAAATTCGTTAAACTACATGCTTATTATTTGCACTCTTTTCTCTACATATTATACTTCAACAAAAAAAATCTACTTTAAAAAACCCACAAATCTAACATGCCATCCTCCTATTTAACATCAGTCTTGGGACTAAAAGTCAGCACCTCTGCCACACTACCACGTTACAACTGGACCTTGACAGTGCGGCTCCAGCTTCAGAAGAACTGCTCTCCTTTTCTGCGTGTTTTCAATTTCCTCAAAAGCACAGTGAACCTTCCCACCTCGGGGCCAGTTCATATGCTAGTTCCTCTACCTGGAGGTCTCTTTACCTGCGCTTTGCCTGGTTAACTACCACCCATCTTTCAGATCTCAGCTTAAACTGACTTTCGTAGGAAAGTTTCCCTGACCCCTAGCCTAGGTCACCTCCTTCCCTTATGTCTTCTTGCCTCTTCTCAGCACTTGTAACATTCGTGACCTGCTTCACCAATCTCAGATCTAAACACAGTTTTTTTTTTCCCTTTGCTCTCTCTCCAATTGGCTGCCCAAGAACCCAACAGCACCACAAGGAAGGATGTCCACCATCTCCTTCTTGAGGTTTCCCCTACATGGTCCAGGCACTCTGGAATCTAATCCAGTCCAAAAGGCGTTTGCTTCCAAGTTCAGAGCACACCGGAGTCTGTGTATCCCATCACAGCGTCAACAGAGGACTGGGTGCAAACAGTTGGCTGCCTCACTGTGTGGCTCCAGTGTCTGGCAGATGGCAGCGGCACCCCAGGCGTGGTCCTGCTTTCCCAGCACAGCCCTCATTCTCCAGACCAATACACTGGGCTGGAGCCTCAAGTGTCTGTACTCGTCTTCCCCACATTCTATTAAACCCCTGTGTGTGGCAGCTCACAACTCAAATTCAGCCTGGCCCAAATGGTGTTCTTCTGTTTGTCTGTTTAAGATTGACCTTTATTTGTTTTTTATTAGAGAAGGCACTCTTTTTCTCTTTTTTTTTAACCAAGGCACTTTTTTTAAAAGTTTTTATTTTAATACCAACAGCATTTTTCACAGAACCAGAACAAACAATTCTAAAATTTGTACAGAACCACAAAAGACCCCCAAGAGCCAAAGCAACCTTGAAAAAGAAGCAAAGCTAGAGACATCACAATTCCAGACTTCAAGTTATATTACAAAGCTGTAGTGATCAAGACAGTATGGTACTGGTATAAAAATAGACATATTAATCAACAGAATAGAATAGAAAACCCAGAAATAAACCCACAACTATATGGCCCCTTAATCTTTGACAAAGCAGGAAAGAATATCCAATGGGAAAAAAACAGTCTCTTTGACAAATGGTGCTGGGAAACCTGGCAGCGACACGCAAAAGGATGAAACTGGTCCACTTTCTTATACCACACACAAAAATAAATTCAAAATGGATTAAAGACCTAAATGTGAGAACGGCAACGATAAAAATCCTAGAAGAGAGCACAAACAGTCACTTCTTTGACATTAACCATAGCAACTTCTTTCTAGATATGTCTCATGCGGCAAGGGAAACACAAGCAAAAATAAACTATTGGGACTTCATCAAAATGAAAAGCTTCTGCACAGCAAAGGAAACAACCAACAAAACTAAAAGGCAACCTACGGATGGGAGAAGATATTTGCATGATATATTCAATAAGCTTGCCCTTTAAATGCCAGGAGATTTCACATGAAAATTTGGAGTGACAGCTTCTCTTGAAAATTTGAAGCTCTTCCAACAATGGGCCCATATTCCAAAATGGCAACCTGGGCTGAACCTGAGCAGCAGCTGTTTCCTTTAACACGGCATTCACCCTCCTGTGTGCCACAGTCCCTGCTATTCCCTGCTGCCTCCCTAACTTGAGGCCACACGTCAGTTGGCATTTATCAGTGTGGATGCACTATTTTTTCTTTTGAAGAGTTTAGAGAAAAATGAACTATTTGTTTACATATGTTTGCCTCAGATGTGGGGGAATGAAAGGTAGACCAAGCATTTTTGTGTTTCAAGAAAAATGGGAAAAACCTATTTATTTCAACCTGTGAAAATATTCCTATATATTGATTATACAAAAAAGTGTGTCTCTATCAAAAGAAGACAACTTAAGATGCCATCATGACACAATCACAGAAACAAAGCAAGCACTGTGACCAATTAACCTAAAAGGCTTGATGAAAACTTAATGCACTTAAAAGAAGACTAAAATTTCAACTCACTTTGTTTTTTTAATACAAATAAGCTAGAAAAAAATAAATAAATAAGCTAGAGGATATGAGGTACATCAAATATTAAATCATCTAATTGCCAAGGCATCAGTACCTTTAATGGATTATTAATATATTTTTTGAATGTGCCTAATGACTACAGCAGAGATTATGTATTCTGAAGGGGAACAAATTTCTGTAATTGTAAATCTTCCCAGAAACACTGTTGCTCAACATGCTGAAGATATAGTGAGAACCTAAAGATCGAGCTGTAGGAGATGACATGTGCTCTGTTCTCAGATCTCCTCTGCGTGGCTTCTCTGAACTCATCACATCCACAAAGGAAGCAGTTTGCAAGCAATCTGCCTCCTCTACCAAAAAAAAAAAAGGCCTTATTCTAAACCCAAGGTGAAGGTTGCCCATTCATTTTACAGTTACATAACTATTAGGCCTCTGAAGATCAGCTCAAAGCTGACTTTGTGCCCCTGCCTAGAAGAGGTACTGACACTTTCCATGGACTTTAAAATAAAACAGCTGCCATTGTCATAATTGTAATTAAATGATTATCTGTGACATTAGTTGTTTAATACATATCTGGCCTATCACACTGAATGTTGTGTAAGGGTCAAAATCATTTCTATTTGTTCACCACTGTATCTCCAGGGTTCAATAAATATCCTGGGATAAAACAGGCTTATTATAGGCTATTCAGGTGGCTAGACAGAGGCAAGATCAAAGGGATGGTTCAAATCTTATATTTCTGATGTTCTATACTGTAAGCTGTCCACACCGCCTCAAGATTCTTGAAATTAAGGCTACCTCAGCCAACCAGCCATCTGGGCCCCAAGCAGACCGTTATAAATGGGCCAGCTGCCAGCAGGTAAGGTCTTGGAGGACACACTACAGACTCCACCAGCTGCCTCAGAGGACTACCGGTTCTTCCACTGTGAAGCTGACCTGCCTCTGTACGGTAGACAGCCTCCATAATGGCTCCCAAGAAACTCTGCCTCCTGAACCCACCCTCGGGAGTCATCCTCCACACATTTTACCAGAATTAGTCTGTGTGACCAATAGCATAGGTCACTCTCAAGGTTAGTTACAAAAAGACTGTGACTTCCACTTTGGGCACTCACTCTCCTTCCTTCTCAGACTGCTTACTCTGGGGGAAGCAAGGTGCCATGTTGTGAGCAGTCCTATGGGGAGGTTTACACGGTGAGGAACTAAAGCTTCCCTCAACAGCCATAAAAGAACAGAGACTTGCTGATCCTGATATGAGTCAGCTTGGAAGCAGATTCTCTAGCCTTGAGATGTCAGCAGCCTATTCTGACAACTTGTCAGGAACCTCAAGAGAGATGCTGAGCCAGAGCCACCCAGCCAGGCCCCTCCTGGATGTCTGGCTTCATGAACCCCGTGAGATAATAACTGTTTGTTGTGTTAAGCTGCCAAGTTTCGGGATAGTTTGTGACACACTGCTAGATAAATAGTACACTCAGAAAACGAATTTTAAGCACAGCTCTATCAAAGTTGTAGTTCTACATTAACACCTAACCCAATAATTCTCACTGGTACTATTATCTAATATTTCTTGTAATTTTTTTATATTTCCCAAAAGTCTTAACCTTTTCACTGGAATAGAATATTATAGAACTTTTTTGATGCCTCTAAAACAGCACAATGCCAAGCGCATGGTAAGCAATCAAAGCAATCAAATAAATATATAATACTTGCTGAATTAATTTTTTAAAGGATGTTTCAATAGAGTATATTATTGCATATTTACTCACCTTAATGCTGTTAGAAAAATTATTCAAGGTACTATGAACTAAGTTACAAATAATAAAACACACAAAGAATATACTTCTCCCTGAAGGACTGATTCTAAACACCATTCAAATAATTTAACACAAGGGACATTTTCATTAAATAAGACCTCTGACAAAGATCTCTGATCTCTATAACTTCGATTTCTCTTTCTTGTAGCCAAAGTTGACAGGGAACCATGGTAGGAGAGGAGAAGCATGAGCATGAAATAAAAAGGTACAGATGAAATAATTTTACAATTAACATGAAATAGTGATATGATGTTGAAGTATATAGAAATGTAAAAAGAAATATCTAGAGCAAAATCTGTCAAGAAATCTCAAACACCTTGCTTAAAGTATCTTAACACAAAAGAGTAATAAACAAAATGAAAACTTTTCTGTTGAGACCCACTAGCTAAGTACGCTTTTCCAAAGAGATTCCTATCTTCAAAGTTTTGTTTCTTGAATGATATTTCTATGAAGATTGTTTTAAAATAGGTAATATGCCATTTAAACGAGGCCACCAAATAAAAACTTTTAACATTTACAAAGCAAAGATTTATTAAAATTCTTCAATATCCTATGATATACAGCTGATTTCTCTGTCAATTGCTGTCAGTTTGATGTAGCAACGATAGATTTGTCAGATGACTGTTTGTCTTTGGGTCATAGATGTAGACAGCTCTTTAATAATTTCCATCATGAGATGAAGATTCCATGTGAACAAGATGATTTAATTTTACATTAGATTTGTGACATTGCCTGATTCAGATTATTAAATCTAAATCTCATGAGTCTTATTATGCCATAAAGTTAGAAAATATTCAAAAATAGGATGGGGGAGGGGGTGTCACGAGGATACAGAAGATAACTTGAAGGGAATCCCACAGAACAAATGTGGGACAGTAATGAATTTGTAAGCCATTAAAAAATAGGAATCCATGAGTCCGAACTGATAATAAACAGATTAGAATACAAATAGGTGAATGGGAGATGGGAGGGCACTTGTTTCAGCACTCAGGTGGCTAAGCGCCAACTGGTCGACATGGAGGACAGAGGGTTCAAGTTGCAGAGCTACCATTTCTCTATCATCACTGGAAAGCGGGAAAAACTAGTTCAGGCAAGAAATGTCAATGGAAGCTGAACCAAGAAGGAAATTTTGGATGAGAAGCAGTATATCTGCACAATCTTAATGCATCTCCCCACAAGTTGCTTATTAAGTATGCAAGAAAAGGCAGTAAATATATAGTGAAGAAACTGGATGGCCCTTTGACCAGCTGATCAGATATCACCACCATAGAGGGGCAAAAGGATATTGTGTGCCCCCAGACATTGTATCTTCAGAATGTCTCAACAAGGCGTGGGGGTATAGCTCAGGGGTAGAGCATTTGACTGCAGAATGTCTCAACATCACTTAAGTAGGATTACTACAAGGAATACCACATGAGGATAGTCATGAGGAAATATCCGACAAACCCAAAATGAGAAGTATCTTATTTAAAAGAAGGAGATTGTATTCTTTAAATATGGCAGTGTCAAGAAAGACTGGGGAACGCCTCCAGAAGAGAAGATTAAAGAGTCATGCCAATTAAATTGATATGTAATCCTAGACTGGATCCTGTACTGGAAGGGGGAAATGGTATTAAAAAGGACATTATTGGGTCAATTGACAAAAGTAGAACATAGATGGTAGAGTAGATAAAAGTACTGCATCAATATTAAATTTATTTACATTGATAACTGTATTGTGTTTATATAAGAAAATATCCCCCTTCTTAACCAATACACACTAAGTACTAGGACAATGATACATGCGATTTACTCTCAAATGACAGGAAAATGTGTGTGTGTGTGTGTGTGTGTGTGTTGAGAGATGGGGGGGAGAGAGGGACAGAGAAAGAGCAAATGTTATAGCATTTAAATGTTAACAATGTTAAGCTATCTTAAGATTATGTAAAACTGGGTAGAAGATATTTGGATTTTTTAGTGCTTTTGTTACACCTTTTCTGTAAATTTGAAATTACTTCCAGATAAAAATTTTAGAACACCAAATCTTTATTCAAAATCCAAACATATAGAAAAAGGGATTAATGTAGCAAAAACTTAAATATTAAAAAATGCACATTTTTAGGATGCAAACTTCTCTAGGCCCTATGCACAACTGGTGTTAATATAAAGTAAGTCCTGAGAACACCAGCCTTCATGTATGATTTCAGCAACAATAATTTTGATATGTGGAGCCTCTTTGTTTTATGATCTCCAGGATTATTCCAATACTGTACAGGCATTCCAGATTCACAAGCTTCAAAGCTTGGCATGAGCTTGAGTATTCTGGCATTACATACAGCCTTTGATCCTATAACAATAGTACTTAACCCCAAACTATCTAAAGTGCCATCATACAATGCAGACGCCTCCTCTGGTATATCTTCTCTAAATGCTCTTTTCATGCTGCCAGTTCACAAAAAGAATGTGGCCACAACTAACCCCTTCTGTTCCTGTGACTATATTTATCCTGCATATAAATTAGATCTGGACATTGAGGAACCTGTGGGTCCCCTTATTTCTTTCCAGTGTTTTACTCTTCCTGTTTAGTCAGGCACACCTCTCCTCACAAATCTGTCCTTAGGTTGACATTAGCTTCAAAACTCAATGGCTTCATTCATACTCTACCTGTAAACCAACTGCAATCAGTTTTTTTTCTCATTCACTCCTCCCACACTACATCTAACTGTTCAATTTGGAAGTATTTTCAATTCTGTAAGTCTAAATCTTTTTCAAATCTGTCCCGCCTGTCTCTCTCCACCACTACCACTATCTGAGTTCAGAACTTATGATCTCACCTTTCCACTTCCAGGGGCAAACAACTCCAGTCCATCCTCCAACTAGACTGTTGCCTGTGTGCTTCTTAAAATGAGTGTGCTGATATTTGCACACTCATGTTCATAGCAGCACTATAATAGCCAAGAGGTGGAAGCAACACAAATATCCATGGACAGATGAATAAACAAAATACATACAACAGAATATGACTCACCCTTAAAAAGGAAGGAAATCCTGTCACATACTTACTATGTAGATGAACCTTGAGGCCATTATGTTAAGTGAAATAAGCCAGTTACAGAAAGACAAATACTGTATGATTCTACCTATATGAAGTATCAAAAGTAGTCAAACTCATAGAAACAGCAAGTAAAATGGTAGTTACGGAGGGTTGTGGGGAGGGGGAAAAGAGGAGATGTTGCTTAATGGATATAGTTTCAGATTTGTAAGGTGAAAAAGTTCTAGAGTTCTGTTTCACAACAATGTGAATATACTTACTACTACTAAACTCTATACTTCAAAAATGGTTGAGATGGTAAATTTTATGTTATATGGTTTTTACCCCAATTTTTTTTAAAGATTTTTTATTTATTTATTTGACAGAGAGAGACAGTGAGAGAGGGAACACAAGCAGGGCCAGTGGGAGAGGGAGAAGCAGGCTTCCTGCTGAGCAGAGAGCCTGATGTGGGACTCGATCCCAGGACCCTGGGATCATGACCTGAGCTGAAGGCAGACGCTTAACAACTGAGCCACCCAGGCGCCCCTTACCCCAATTTTTAAAAAACTAAGCATGCCACTCTTAAAATTCCTCAGCAGTTTTCTATCACCTTTGGACAACGTCTAAAGCCCTTTAACATTTCAAGCATTGGCTTGCATGATCTGGCCATTGTCTGCTTTTCATTCTCAATCAGTTCAAACCACTTGGTTATATCAGATACAAGTAATTCCCTCAATTCACCATTTTCTCTCATTCCTTCTTGTCTTTGCACATGAACTGTCTGGAACAGTCTTCTCCATTCTCATCCACTTTCCAGATTAGTTAAGGCATCGTTTTCCTCTTGTATTCCTCTCTGAGACCCCTAGATTGAGGTAGGACCCACCTACCCTCTTCTCTCATCTCACCCCATATGTATTTCAACTTAGCACTCTACCACAATATAATCATGGGATTCATTGCCTGTCTCTCCAAGTGGTGATGATTTAAAAAACAAAACAAAACACAGATTTGCTATTTCTGTATCTTTAGCCCTCGCACAGTGCCTTGTGATAGCAGGTCAGTAAGTGCTTGTTGAATGAATAAATGAATTCCTAATCAAACTGATTCTTAAAAAAAATAGTCTTTTTTCTTTTTAAACACCTTAACATTTAAATATTTGTCAATAACATAAAACACTTTTTAAAGAAACACTCAGTGTCATTCAGTAAATAAATGCCTTGTAGGTATTTTCATCAAATCAATATTCATTCTGCCTTTTTTAAGGAGATTTAGCACATCCTCCACTGGATAAAGACTGGTGGAAATGACAAGGTGATCTGCTCTCTTCTAGCCAAGGTGTGCACACATGACCCAAGCTAGGTCAATTTATGTTTTTATTTACAGAATCTGAATGCTGAGCAGAATGACAAAAGAACTGACAATAGCTATGCCTAAAATAGGCATCCATCAGCTACTCTTCTGAGATCCTCATTATATCAGCTATGTTTTGCCACCATATTATGTAACCAACTCTAAAACACAGTTCCTTGAAAGAATAAGCATTATTTGGCTCATAAATCTGCTGATCAGTGACTAAGTGGTTCTTCTTGTCATGGCTGAGCTTGTCCACATGTCTGGCAGGGAGCTTGTTGTTAAGTGTGAGGATGGGACACTGGGCTAGTGGAACTTGTCTTGTGTCTGGTTGAGGTCTGGCCCTGGTAGGTTAGCCTGGCATGTTCTTGTGGTAATGACAGAATAGTAAGAGCAAACAAACATTATTGTGCAAGCACTTTTCAAGCTTCTGGTTATGTCACATTTACTAACATCCCATTGACTGAAACAAGTCCCCAAACTGAGCCCAGAGTCAAGGAATAGGGCAAAAAGCCCCATCCATAGTGGAAGAATATTGCAAAGTTACATACTGGAAAGTTAGATGACAAAGAGTACAGATACAAGAGGAGATGAAGAATCCCAGCCATTAAATGCAATCTATCTGTTACATACACCAACCCAAAGCCACTCAAGCTCTTCTACTTCTTCTCTGTTTTCATTCTAGTTCATTACCCTTCCCCTAAATCCTGGGAGCTTTCCCATGCCCCTCCAGGCCTTTTCTCAGTCTTAAGTTAATTAAAATTGATTTTGGTTGCTTACCACCAAAGAACACTAGTGTAAGCTTTCTTGAAGTTCAATATAAATATGCTTATGATATATGCAGTTGTCATCTTTATTTCCTTAAATTTCCTATAAAAGGAGTAAGAAACTATTATTTTCAGAACTGTGGGCCTCTATTTGTTGGGTTTTATTTGACTTGTTTAAATTCAAAATTGGGCTTTTGCACATTTCAATGTTATATAGAATCAGCAATTTAGTAAACTTAATGAGCTTCTGATATAATCGTAATACTGATACTTAATACTCTTATTTTCTCCATCATTATTTTTATGATTTATCTTACAAAACTAATAAAAATACAAAATTACTTCACTTGTTTATTTGTTTAGCTCTTATTATTTGCCTTCCTCACTAGAGATAAGCTTAGTGAAAACAAGTCATTGTCCATTTTGTTCACTATATTTTCAGCATCTAGAATAGTGTCTGGCATACAGAGAACCTTCATAAATATTTGTTCAATTGACTTAATTTGGTATATTTAGCAGTCAGTTTTTAAAAACAGTCATTTTTAAGCAGATTTACCAACTATTACAATTTTTATTTTCACTTTCTAACTCAACTATAAATCAAAATTTTATTCTTGCCACCCTATAGGGAATTTGGAGGGAAAAAAAATAAACAGCTTCCTTGTAGTTACCATAATTACTAATGGACTGTGGGCTCTGAACTCTAAAAGATTAAGGAGATATGCTGATTAAGAGTAGATATAAAGGAAAGCCCAGAATAGGTAATAAGACTGTAGGACTTTATTCAGAAGGCAAAAAATAATAAAATACAAATTCTAAAGTTGAGTATATTTGCTTTACCAAGAGTTTGCTTTTGTTTGTTTTTTGTTTTTTTTTTTTTAATGATAGCCTCTTGATAAAACTAGAAAACAAAGCTAAGACATCTTAGAGTATAAAAATGGCTACAAATTCTTTTGTTCCCATACACATACCCTTAGCAGTATGACTTCACAGCTCCTCCCATATTTCTAGGGGCGCCTGGGTGGCTCAGTTGGTTAAGGTGTCTGAGTTCAGCTCAGGTCATGATTTCAGGGTCATGGGATTGAGCCCCACATCAGGCTCTGTGCTTAGTGGGGAGTCTGCTTGTCCCTCTCCCTCTGCCCCTCCCCCCGCTTGTGCTTTCTCTCTTTCTCTCAAATAAATAAATAAAAAATCTTTTTAAATAATGAAATATGGACTCTGAGAAACAAACTGAGGGTTCTAGAGGGGAGAACTGGGGTGGGGGGATGGGTTAGCCTGGTGATGGGTATTAAAGAGGGCACATACTGCATGGAGCCCTGGGTGTTATATGCAAACAATGAATCATGGAACACTACATCAAAAACTAATGATGTAATGTATGGTGATTAACATAACATAATAATAATAAAAAAAAGAAATATGGTCTACATCTTTATACTTTGAATCTGTGTTTGGCTGTGTAGTTGTTTTAGCCAATGACACATCAACACACATGATGTAAGCAGATGTGTGAAAAATGCTTGTTCATTAGGGCTCTCTCACTTTCATGGTTTTTTTTGAACGCTGAGACTACCATGTAAAGAAGCATCTGATAGTCTATGGGATGATGAGACACTGCATGAAACAGAGATAAGTTGTCCTAGCTGAGTCCCATCCAGACCAAGCTTCTAACCAATGGAGATCATACAGAAGTTTTTAACCAGGACTAAGTAGTCAAACAATGGCCAGTCATGAGAATGATGCATTCATAGACTATCCAGCTGTGGTCAAGCCAGCCCAGGCCAGAAGAACTGCCCAGCCAACTAACGGAACCATGAAAAATAATAAATGTTTATTGTTTTTACCATTAAGTTTTTCTGTGGTTTGTTATATACCAAAGCTACTTTTCCTCTGAAATAGTGGTTGTTGACAATGAGAGCTAAAATTGTCACCAATATTGAGGCAGTGAAAAATCTTTTAAGATGAAATTATAAATAACTAGAAAAGTATAGTAATAAATTGAAGTGGGTTTTATAAGATGACTCTTTAAAGTTTAGTTTTAAATTCAAGGGCTTTGATTTCTTTTTTTTTTTTTTTTTTAAAGATTTTATTTATTTATTTGAGACAGAGAGAATGAGATACAGAGAGCATGAGAGGGAGGAGGGTCAGAGGGAGAAGCAGACTCCCTGCCGAGCAGGGAGCCCGATGCGGGACTCGATCCAGGGACTCCAGGATCATGACCTGAGCCGAAGGCAGTCGCCCAACCAACTGAGCCACCCAGGCACCCAGGGCTTTGATTTCTTTAAGGGACTAATCAAAATACCCTTTTTTAAAAAAAGATTAACTATATCTTTGTGAAAAAAATCTGTTGCATATAAATGGCCAATATTATTGATAATTTCACTAGCTGATTGATAACTTCCATATTTTTAAACTGATACGGTTTTGTGATAATAAGCAGGAGCTGTTTTGTCAAGTAACTAAGAAATCAGATTCTTTGCTTAGAAATGGTTCTAAAAGAGTGGCATGATTAAGCAAAGGACTTAATTTTTTCCATTGCCCTATTTGGCAGGCTAATTAATAAATTTAAAGTAATTTTCCAATGTTTCAGTATGGAATAAGAGTGTGACCATGTAGAATGTAAGCTGATACAAGCCACTCATAATACTTTCTGGGCTTTTCAGTAAAAGAACATTCTTCTCTCATTTATAGCCCAGAAGAGATTGTATCATATGCCCCTCTTATCATAGCCTAGGAGACTTCAGATAAGCTCCTATTATCCACACTGGTAACTTTAGAAATCCTAATGACTTTCATCTGAAGAAGACCGGTAATAAAGAAATGTAACAGGATGTTAAGATTACAGTTTTGACTGAGATAGAAGATACAACAGATTCGAAATTCTAAAACCCAATCATCATCTATATAATTCACAAAGGCAGATAATTATTCTTGGAGTTTTGAAATGCCTCATCCAGTAAAAAGACCTGCAGAGAGGAGACATATTTTTGAGATGATCACCTTTAGAGAGAGTTGGTGGCCATGTTGTGGCTGGGGGAGAGAGTGAGGGGATAACAGAGGTTGGAGGTTTAGGGGAGGCACTACATCTCACTTCAAGGATAATGAAAAGGTTTTTCACAGGACCCCAGGGAGAACTGGAACAATGTTTCTTGCAGTTGGAGGTCTTAGAGAATTTGTGCTAACTCATGTCAGAGAGAGCTAACACAAATGGTGGCCTGAGCTGCAGCTGGGCAGATGTTCTCCATGGACTAGATGCGGACCATAAGGAGGAGGGAGTTGGTATGGGTTGTCTCCTGGAGAAGCAGATTGATCTTGGAAAACAACAAGCTGGAGGTAAGGAGGAAATTGTTTCAAGATGCTGCCAGGAAAAAAGAGGAATTTTCCCAGGTCCTGTGAAATGCAGAAGAGAGGCACCCAGCATAAAACCTCTGCTAATCCACAAAATATACCCACAAGAGCCATCGTCTGCTTTGAGCCTATGCTGGGCTCAAAGAGTGTGAAGTCAGCTCCCAAGGGTACCATCCCTATAGGAATTTTCCATGTCTAACTATTCCTCCCTCCCAGCTCCAGTGTTGGAGTTGAAGTAGGGGTAGAGGGGCAGGTCAACTTTAGGGAGGAGGAAATGGAGAAATAGAAAAGCTGCCAAACCCTGACCCCTCCCCACTCAGTGCTTCCAAGCAGCCAGGAAGGGTGTGAGGATGTGGCATTAAATCAAATTTGAGTTTTGATTAACTATATATTTTAATATCTGAATTAAATTAAGCCAGGGTTTATGACTTGAGTAACTAAAGTACTGTCATATAAGAGGGAGCAGAAAAGTAAAGGTCCTGCTAAAAATTTCATCTGGAGGAAAATGAAAGGATGACACATGAAAAAACTATAACGTGACTCTATTTAAAGACAGGATTTTAAAAAGGTCATTAAGTTAAAATGAGGTCATTAGAGTGAGTCCTAATCCAACATGACCAGTGTTCTTATAAGAAGAGGACCTTAGAACACAGATATTCACACAGGGAAAACCACATGAAGACATAGGGAGAAGACAGCCATCTACAAGCGAATGAGAAAGGACTCAGAAGAAACGAACCCTGCTGACACCTTGATCTTAGACTTCTAGCCTCAAGAATTGTGAAAAATCAATTTCTGTTCTTTAAGCCACCAAGTCTGGAGTATTTTGTCATGGAAAACTAATACAATACTTTCCATAAATAGGGAGAGAAGGATTTAGTAATTTGCAGAAAATGTGTATAAGATTGAATTGCAATTTTGAAATTTTGCCTTGACCAACTGACACACAGACTAAGAATAAATGCAATAATAAATAGTTTAGGGGTGGTATGTTATATATGAATAGCTAACCAATGTAACATCTGTTGCCAACTGAGTCTTAATCCTTATCTCAATATGATCTGATTATAATCCACAGAAAGTAGGGCTCTTATTTGGCACATGTAGAATCTAAGGTATTACTCAAGGCTTGTGGAGTTCGATTTGCATTTTCTTTGAATGCAACTCCATGCAGAGGCTGGAGACCAATGATTATCTTCAGCCAAACCCTGCTTGAAAATATATTTTGTTTGGCCAGAAAAAAAACAAAAGACAAAAAACAGTGGTTTTTAAGTCTTTGGATTTGCTTATCTTTTATCTTTATCTTTAGGAGGTACATATATTCTCCAGTATACATTCCCATTAATTACTACTACTTCATCCAATTTATACATATTATTTGCCTGGTCCTAGGGTATTTTAGATCACAATCCCTGGTGTACATTTTTTTTTTAAGATTTTATTTATTTATTTGACAGAGAGAGGGAGAGAGACAGCAAGAGAGGGAACACAAGCAGGGGGAATGGGAGAGGGAGAAGCAGGCTTCCCGCCGAGCAAGGAGCCCGATGCAGGGCTCAATCCCAGGACGCTGGGACCATGATCTGAGCTGAAGGCAGACGCTTAATGACTGAGCCACCCAGGCATCCCCCTGGTGTACATTTTGACTGTAAGTTGGTTTTTTTTTTTTTTAAGCAGTACATTTCTGATACAACATATTAATGGAAAATTTAACCATTGCAATAAGGCAAGAAATAAAAGGCACACAGATTGAAAAGGAAAAAATAAAACTGGCTCTATTTACGAATGACATAATGATCTACATAGAAAGTACCAAGGAATCTACCAAAACCAAAACCAAAACAAACAAACAAAAAACCCTTCTAAATGAGTTTAGCAAGACTGCAGGATAAAAAAATCAACATAAAAACATCACTTGTATTTCTACATACTAGCAATAAACACAAAGAGGCTGAAATTAAAAATACAATGCCATTTATAATCACTCAAAAAAAGGAGAAATATTTAGGTATAAATCTAATAGAACTTATATGCTGAAAACTATAAAATACTGATAAAAACATCAAAGAAAACCTAAATAAGTGGAATACATACTGTTTTCATGGATTAGAAGACTCAGCATAATAAAGATGCCAATTATACAAGTATTTAAGCAGATTCACAGCTATATTTTTGGTGACAAAATATACACAATGCTTTGTGGCATCTTTGTTGAAACTTCCATGCAAACATACCAAGCGACAGCTAGCAAATGGTCAAGTTAAACCCTTACATTTTCACAAAAGAATGGCAACTGCTTCAATTCAAATGCCATCTATTTGGAGATGGAAATGGAAAATAACAATTATTATCAATTGTATTATTATAACACTCATTAGGTATGACAATAATTATGCACAATACATGGAAAATGTGATTCTTAGCTGTATGACTGTGGAAAGTAGGCATGAAGAATCAAGAAAACATGACACCACCAATGGAACACAGTAAACTCCCATTAAGTGAATATGAAGAAATGGAGATACATGAATTGTCTGACAAAGGATTCAAAATAATTGTTCTAAAGATGCTCAGAAAGCTAAAAAGAACACAAACAATTCAATGAAACCAGGAAAACAATAAAAGAACAAACTGAGAAGTAACAAAGGGATAGAAAACATAAAGAACTAAACAGAAATTTTGAGGCTGAAGAATAAAATGACTATAACAAAGAATTCAATAGAGGGCTTCAACAGCAGACTGGACCAAGTGGAAGAAAGAATCAGTAAACCCCAAAACAGGTCATTTGAAATTATCCAACCAGAGGAGCAAAAACAAAAAGAAAAAGACAGGAAGAGATAGACAAGGGAATAATTAAACATCAATAAAAGGAACAATCTGGGGCACCTCAGTGGCTCAGTTGGTTAAGCGACTGCCTTCAGCTCAAGTCATAATCCCAGTATCCTGGGATTGAGCCCCACATTGGGCTCCCTGCTCAGCGGGGAGTCTGCTACTCCCTCTGACCCTCTTCCCTCTCATGCTCTCTCTCACTCTCTCTCAAATAAATAATGAAATCTTAAAAATAAAATAAAATAAAAGGAACAATCCATGCATTATTGGAGTCCCAGAAGAAGAGAGGCAAAGGGGGGCAGAAAACATATTTAAAGAAATAATGGCTTAGAACCTCCCAAACCTGGTGAAAGATTTGCACATCCAAATTCAGGAAGCTAATAGGTCCCCAAACAAATTCAACTCAAAGAAATCTTCTCCAAGACACAGTATAATAAAACTGTCAAAAAAACAAAGACAGAATCTTGAAAGCAGCCCAGGAAAAGAAGCTTATCACTTACAAGGAACACCCATAAGGCTATCAGTGGATTTCTCAGCAGGAACCTTACAGGCTAGGAGAAGGTGGGATGATATATTCAAAGTGCTAAGAGAAAAACACTGCCAACAAAGAATACTCTATTTGACAATTATCCTTTAGAAATGAAAAAGAGATTTTAAAAAATGAAAAAGAAATGAAGGCTTTCCCAGAGAAACGAAACTGATGCAATTCTTCACCCCTAGGCCTGCCTTACAAAAGATGCTGAAAGGAATTCTTCAAGCTGAAATGAAAGGATGCTAACTAGTAACATGAAAATATGAAAATATAAAACACACTGGTAAAGATAAGTACAGAATCAAATTCTAAATACTCCAATATTGTAACATGGTGATGTGTTAATCATTTAACTCTAATATAAAAGTTAAAGGACAGAAGTACAAAAATAAATATAGTTACAATAACTTATTAATGGGTACACAATATAAGAAGATTGAAACTGTGACATCAAAAACATAAAATATGGGCGTGTGTGTAAAAACAGAGTTTTTTTAATGCAGTCAAAGTTAAGTTGTTATCAGCTCACAATTGATTGTTATATCTCAAAGATGTTTCATGTGAGCCTCAAGGTAACTACAAAGCAAAAACCTACAGTGGACGGACACAAGATAATGAGAAGGTAATCAAAGTATATTGCTACAAAAAATCATCAGTTCACAAAGGAAGACAGCAAGAGAGGAAGAAAGAACAAAGAAACTACAAACAGCCAGAAAATAATGAACAATATGGCATTAGTAAGTCCTTACCTATCAGTAATTCCTTTAAATGTAAATGCGATAATTCTCCAATCAAAAGACAGAGTGGCTGGGAGGAAAAGATGGCAGAGGTGTAGGAGACCCTCTTCCAACCAGTCCCCTGAATTGAGCTGGATATCTACCAGACCACTCTGAGCACCCACAAAATCAGCCTGAGATGTAAGAAGATATATCTGGATCTCTACAAACAGAATATTGCAGGCGGCTAGTTTCGAGAATGACTAGGAGGAGGAACCCCCCAAATAGGAAAGACTCAGAGACTGTGACTTCTGCCACAGATTTATAAATGGATACAGATATAACCAAGATGTTGGAAATAGACTTCAGGGTACAGTTATGAAGACGATAGCTAGAATGGAAAAATCGATTAATGGCAACATAGAATCTCTAAGGGCAGAAATGAAAGATGAACTGGCAGAACTTAAAAATGCTATCAATGAGATCCAATCTAATCTAGATACTCTAACAACTAGGGTAAATGAGGCAGAAAAGTGAATTAGTGATCTAGAAGACCAATTGATAGAAAAGAAGGAAAAAGAGGAGGCCTGGGAAAAACAGCTCAAAATCCATGAAAACAGAATTAAAGAAATAAGTGATGCCATGAAACGTTCCAATGTCAGAATTATTGGGATCACTGAGGGGGTGGAGAGAGACAGAGGACTAGAAGATATATTTGAGCAAATCACAGCTGAGAACTTCCCTAATGTGGGGAATGAAACAAACATTCATGTCTGTCCTAGTGGCAGAGAGGACCCCTCCCAAGATCAAGGAAAACAGGCCAACACCCTGGCATGTAATAGTAAAACTCGCAAATCTTAGAACCAAGGAAACCATCTTAAGGGCAGTTAGGGGGAAGAGATTCCTTACGTACAGAGGGAGGAACATCAGAATAACGTCAGACCTATCCACAGAGACCTGGCAAGCCAGAAAAGGCTGGCAAGACATATTCAGGGTACTAAATGAGAAGAACATGCAGCCAAGAATACTTTATCCGGCAAGGCTTTCATTTAGAATGGATGGGGAGATGCAGAGCTTCCAAGATGGCAGAAACTGAAAGAATATGTGACCACTAAGCCGGCCCTGCAAGAAATATTAAGGGGGGTTCTATAAAAGGAGAAAGACCCCAAGAGTGATATAGAACAGAAATTTACAGAGACAATCTATAGAAACAAGGACTTCACAGGCAACATGATGACAATAAATTCATATCTTTCAATAATCACTCTCAATGTGAACAGCCTAAATGCTCCCATAAAATGGCACAGGGTTGCAGATTGGATAAAAAGACAGGACCCATCCATATACTGTCTACAAGAGACTCATTTTGAACCTAAAGATACATCCAGACTGAAAGTTAAGGGATGGAGATCCATCTTCCATGCCAATGGACCTCAAAAGAAAGCTGGGGTAGCAATTATTGTATCAGACAAATTAAATTTTAAGCTAAAGACCGTAGTTAGAGACACAGAAGGACACTATATAATTCTTAAAGGGTCTATCCAACAAGAAGATCTAACAATTGTAAATATCTATGCCCCAACATGGGAGCAACCAACTACATAAGCCAACTGTTAACTAAAATAAAGAGTCATATTGATAATAATATGTTAATTGTAGGAGACCTCAGTACTCCACCCTCAGCAATAGACAGATGATCTAAGCAGAAAATCAACAAAGAAACAAGAGCTTTGAAGGACATACTGGACCAGATGGACCTCATAGATATATACAGAACATCCCACCCTAAAACAACAGAATACTCATTCTTCTTGAGCACACAGGGAACATTCTCCAGAACAGACCACATACTGGGTCACAAATCAGGTCCCAACCAATACCAAAAGATTGAGATTATTCCCTGCACATTCTCAGACCATAATGCTTTAAAACTAGAACTCAATCACAAGAAAAAATTTGAAAGAAATTCAAACACTTGGAAGCTAAAGACCACTCTGCTCAAGAATGTTTGGGTCAACCAGGAAATCAAAGAAGAACTCAGACAATTCATGGAAACCAATGAGAACAAAAACACATTGGTCCAAAACCTATGGGATACTGCAAAGGCCGTCCTAAGGGGGAAATACACAGCCATCCAAGCCTCACTCAAAAAAATAGAAAAATCCTGAATTCACCAACTAACTTTACACCTTAAAGAACTGGAGAAAAAGCAGAAAATGATGCCTAAGCCACACATTAGAAGAGAAATAATTAAGATTAGGGCAGAGATCAATGAATTAGAAACCAGAAACACATTAGATTAGATCAACGAAACTAGAAGCTGGTTCTTGGAAAGAATTAATAAGATCAATAAACCATTGACCAGACTTATCCAAAAGAAAAGAGAAAGGACTCAAATTAATAATTATGAATGAAAGGGGAGAGATCAAGATTAACACCAAGAAAATAGAAACAATTACTAGAAATTATTATCAACAACAATATGCCAATAATTTAAGCAACCTGGAAGAAATGGATGCCTTTCTAAAAACCTATAAGCTGCCAAGACTGAAACAGGAAGAAATTGACAACCTGAATCAGCCAATACCAGTAACGAGATTGAAGCAGTGATCAAAACCTCCCAAAAAAACAAGAGTCCAGGGCCTGATGGATTCCCTAGGGAATCTACCAAACATTCAAAGAAGAAATAATACCTATTCTCCTGAAGCTGTTTCAAAAAATAGAAACAAAAGGAAAGCTTCCAGACTCATTCTATGAGGCCAGCATCACCTTAATCCCCAAACCAGGCAAAGACCCCACCAAAAAGGAGAATTTCAGACCGATATCCATGATGAATATGGATTCCAAAATTCTCAACAAAATCTTAGCTAATAGGATCCAACAATTCATTACAAGGATCATCCACCAGGACCAAGTGGGATTTATCCCCAGGATGCAAGGGTTCAACATTCGCAAATCAATCAATGTGATAGAACATATTAATAAGAGGAGAGAGAGGAACCATACGGTCCTCTCAATTGATGCAGAAAAAGCATTTGACAAAATACAGCATCCTTTCCTGATTAAAACTCTTCAGAGTATAGGAATAGAGGGAACATTCCTCAAGTTCATAAAATCCATCTATGAAAAACCCACAGCGAATATCACCCTCAATGGGGAAAAGCTGAGAGCCTTTCCCTTAAGATAAGGAACACGACAAGGATGCCCACTCTTGCCACTATTGTTCAACATAGTACTAGAAGTCCTAGCAACAGCAATCAGCCTACAAAAAGAAATAAAATGTATTCAAATTGGCAAAGAAGCCAAACTCTCTCTCTTTGCAGATGACATGATACTTTATGTGGAAAATCCAAAAGTCTCCACCCCCAAATTACTAGAACTCATACAGCAATTCAGTAATGTGGCAGGATACAAAATCAATGCACAGAAATCAGTTGCTTTCTTATACATTAACAATGCAACTATAGAAAGAGAAATTAGAGAATCGATTCCATTTACAATAGCACCAAAAACCATAAGATACCTCAGAATAAACCTATCCAAAGAGGTAAAGGATCTGAACTCAAGGAACTACAGAGCACTCATGAAAGAAATTGAAGTAGACGCAAAAAGATGGAAAAACATTCCATGCTCATGGATGGGAAGAATAAACATTGCTAAAATGTCTATGCTGCCCAGAGCAATCTATTCCTTCAATGCCATCCTGATCAAAATTCCAATGACATTTTTCAAAGTGCTGGAACAAACAATCCCAAAATTTGTATGGAATCAGAAAAGACCCCAAATTGCCAAGGAAATGTTGAAAAAGAAAAACAAAGCTGGGGGCATCACACTGCCTGATTTCAAGCTATATTGCCAAGCCATGATCACCAAGACAGCATGGTACTGGCACAAAAACAGACATATAGACCAACGGAACAGAATAGAGAACCCAGATATGGACCCTCAACTCTATGGTCAAATAATCTTTGACAAAGCAGGAAAAAATGTACAATGGAAAAAAAGACAGTCTTCAATAAATGGTGCTGGGAAAATTGGACAGCTATATACAGAAGAATGAAACTCGACCATTCTCTAACACCATACACAAAGATAAACTCAAAATGGATGAAAGACCTCAATGTGAGACAGGAATCCATCAAAATCCTAGAGGCGATCATAGGCAGTAACCTCTTTGACATCGGCCACAGCAACTTCTTTCAAGATACATCTCCAAAGACTAGTGAAACAAAAGCAAAAATGAACTTTTAGGACTTTATCAAAATAAAAAGCTTCTGCACAGCAAAGGAAACAGTCAACAAAACAAAGAGGCAACCCACAGAATGGGAGAAGATATTTGCAAATGACACTACAGATAAAGGGCTGGTATCCAAGATCTATAAAGAACTTCTCAAACTCAACGCCCAAATCAAGTCAAAAAATGGGCAGAAGACATGAACAGACACTTCTCAAAAGAAGACATACAAATGGCTAACAGGCACACGAAAAAATGTTCATCATCATTAGCCATCAGGAAATTCAAATCAAAACCACATTGAGATACCACCTGTATCAGTTAGAATGACAAAAATTGACAAGGCAAAAAACAACAAATGTTGGAGAGGTTGTGGAGAAAGGGGAACCCTCTTACACTGTTGGTGGGAATGCAAGTTGGTACAGCCACTTTGGAAAACAGCGTGGAGGTTCCTCAAAAAATTAAAAATAGAGCCACGCTATGACCCAGCAATTGCACTACTGGGTATTTACCCCAAAGACACAGCCGTAGTGAAAAGAAGGGCCATATGCAGCCCGATGTTCATAGCAGCAATGTCTGCAATAGCCAAACTGTGGAAAGAGCCAAGATGCCCTTCAACAGATGAATGGATAAAGAAGATGTGTACAAGAAGATAAAGAAGATATATACAACAGAATATTACTCAGCCATCAGAAAGAATACCCAACTTTTACATCAACATGGATGGGACTGGAGGAGATTATGCTAAGTGAAATAAGTCAAGCAGAGAAAGTCAATTATCGTATGGTTTCACTTATTTGTGGAACATAAGGAATAGCATGGAGGACATTAGGAGAAGGAAGGGAAAAATGGGGGGGTGGAATTGGAGGGAGAGACGAACCATGAGAGACTATGGACTCTGAGAAACAAACCAAGGGTTTTAGAGGGGAGGGGGGCGGGGGAAATGGGTTAGCCAGTGATGGGTATTAAGGAGGGCACGTATTGCATGGGGCACTGGGTGTTACATGAAAACAATGAATCATGGAACAATACATCAAAAACTAATGAGGTACTGTACGGTGACTAACAAAATAAAATTAAAAATAAAAGACATAGAGTGGCTGAAAGAATAAGAAAAATAAAAAAGAGACCTGAGCTTATGCTGCCTACAAAAGATTCATGTCAGCTCTAGGGACATACACAGGCTGAAAGTGAAGGGATAGAAAAAGACAGTCCACAATAAGGGAAACTTAAAGAGAGCAAGGGTACCCATACTTAGAGCAGACAAAGCAGACTTTAAGAGAAAAACTGTAATGATACACAAAGAAGAATTATGTAAACCATTATACAAGGATGAAAGGGTTAAAGGGTATAACAACTGTAAATATTTATACACCCAACATTGGAGTGCCTAAATATATACAGCAAATACTTACAGATCTGAAGGAAAAACAGACAAAACAATAATAGTAGGGGACTTCAAAACCACACATTCAACAATGGATAGATCATCCAGACAGAAAATCAATACGGAAACACTGGACTTAAACTGTACTTCAGACCAAATGAACCAAACATATATAGAACATTCCATCCACCAACAGAAGAATACACATTCTTTTCATCAGCACACAGGACACACTCCAGGATGTGTTAGGTCACAATTCTCAGCAAACTTAAAAATATTGAAATCATACCAAGTATCTTTTCTGATCACAATGGCATGAAACTAAAAATCAGTAAAAGGAAAAGTGGCAAATTAAAAAATACGTGGAGATTAAACAACATACATCTGAACAATCAATTGGTCAAAGAAGAAATCAAAAGGGAAATAAATAAATATTTTTAAACAAATGAAAATGGAAATGCAACATACCAAACCTTATGGGATACAGCAAAAGCAATTCTAAGAGGGAAGTTTATAGCAAATAAGTGACCACATTTAAAAAAAAAAAAAAGACCTCAAGTAAACAACTAACCTTATACCTCAATGAATTATTCTAAAAAGAACAAACTAAGCCCAAAGTTAGTAAATGTAAGGAAATAACAAAGATCAGAGCAGAAATATATGAAATAGGGAATAGAAAAGCAATAAAATACTTCAACAAAACTAAGAGTTGTTTTTGTAAAAAGGTAAAATTAACAAACCCTTAGCTAGACTTACCAAGGAAAGAGAGGACTCAAATAAATAAAATTATAAATGAAAAATAAGATATTAAAATGGATAGTGCAGGGGCGCCTGGGTGGCTCAGTTGGGTAAGCGTCCAACTCTTGATTTTGGCTCAGGTCATGATCTCAGCATCATGAGATCAAGCCCTGAATAAGGCTCAGGTGAGTGTGGAGCCTGCTCAAGATTCTCTCACTCCTTTTCCCTCTGCCCCTAGCCCCTATCCCCCAGCTCCCATATGTGTGCACACATGCTCTCTCTCTAAAAAAAAAAAAAAAAAAAAAAATAGCCAGATACCACAGAAATACAAAAAATCATGAGACTATTATGAAAAATTATATGCTAACAACTGCACAACCTACAAGAAATTGATAAATTCCCAGAAACATACACCTACCTAGACTGAATTATAAAAATATAAGAAACCTGAACAGACCAATTACTAGTAGGCAGATTGAACCAGTAATCAACAATCTCCCAACAAAGAAAAGCCAGGACCAAGTGGCTTTGCTCATGAATTCTACAAAACATTTAAAGAAGAATCAAATGCCAATTCTTCTCAAACTCTTCCAGAAAAAATTAAGAGGAGGGAACATTCCCAAACTCATTTTATGCGGCCAGCATTACCCAGATTCCAAAACAGATAAGGATACTACAAGGAAAGAAAACTCCAGGCCAATATCCCTGATGAATATAGATGCATAAATGCAAACTGGTGCAGCCACTCTGGAAAACAGTATGGAGGCTCCTCAAAAAGTTAAAGATAGAACTACCCTACCTACAATCCAGCAATCGCATGACTAGGTATTTACCCAAAGAATACAAAAAATACTAATTCAAAGGGTTACATGCACCCTGACGTTTATAGCAGTAGCCAAATTATGGAAATAGCCCAAGTGTCCATCGATTGATGAATGGATAAAGAAGATGTGATACATATATATATAAGATATGATACACACACACACACACACACACCACACGCACAATGGAATATTACTCAGCCATAAAAAAGAATAAATAAATCTTGCCATTTGCAATGACGTGCATGGAGCTAACAGAGTATTATGCTAAGCAAAATAAGTCTGAGAAAGACAAATACCACATGATTTCACTTACATATGGAATTTAAGAAACAAAACAAATGAGCAAAGGGAAAAAGAGAGGCACACCAAGAAACAGACTCTTAACTATAGAGAACAAACTGATGGTTACCAGAGGGGAGGTGAGTGGGGGATGGGTGAAATAGGTGATGGGGATTAAGGAGGGCACTTGCTGTGATGAGCACTGGCTGATGCATGGAAGTGTTGAATCACTATATTGTACACTTGAAATTAATATTATACTGTATGTTAACTGGAATTTTTTTAAAAATCAGTTGTTTTTCTATACACTAACAATGCACTATCTGAAAAAGAAGTAAAGAAAACCACCTAATTTACAATAGCCTCAAATACAATAAAATACTTAGAAATAATTTTAACCAAAAAAAGTAAAAGATCTATACACTGAAAACTTTAAGATATGGCTGAAAAAAGTTAAAGAAGACACAAATAAATGGAAAGATATCTCATGTTCATGGATCAGAGAGTTAGTATTATTAAAATGTCCATACTACCCAAAGCCATCTATAGATTCAATGCAATCTCTATCAAAATTCCAATGGCATATTTCACAGAAACAGAAAAAAACAACACTGAAATTTGTATAGAACTGCAAAAAAAACCCCTGAAATACCCAAAGTAATCTTGAGAAAGAACAAAGCAGGAGGCATTACACCTCCTGATTTCAAACTATATTACAAAGCTATAGTAACCAAAACAGTGGTACTGGCATAAAAACAGACACATAGACCAATGAAACAGAGTCAGAAGCCCAGAAATAAACCCATGCATATAAAGTAACTAATATTTGATAAGGAAGACAAGAATACTCAATGGGCAAAAAGCAGTCTCTTCAAGAAGCGGTGCTGGAAAAACTGGATATGTATATGCAAAAGAATGAAAATAGACCCCTATCTTTGACCACTCACAAAAATTAACTCAAAGTAGATTAAGAACTTATATGTAAGACCTGAAACCTTAAAATTCCTAGATGAAAACATATGACAAAAGCTCTCTGACACTAATTTTAGAAATGATTGTTTAGATATGACACTAAAAGCACAAGCAACAAAAAGTAAAAATTAACAAATGGGACTACATCAGACCAAAAAAACTTCTGCAGAGCAAACGAAACATACAACAAAACGAGAAGGCAACCTACCAAGTGGGAGAAAACACATCCAAGCCAAATATCTGTTAAGGGGTAATAATACCCAAAATATATAAGGAACTCATACAACCCAGTAGCAAAAAATAAAATAATCCAACTTAAAAATGGGCAAAAGACCTGAATAACATTTTTCCAAAGAAAATATACTAATGGCCAACAGATACATGAACAGGTGCTCAACATTACTCATCATCAGGAAAATGCAAACCAAAACCAATAAGATGTCACCTCACACCTGTTAGGATGACTATTATTGAAAAGACAAGAGATAATAAGTGTGGCTAAGAATGTGGAAAAAGGGAACCTTGTGCACTATTGGTGGGAATAGGGTAAACTGGTACAGCTACTATAGTAGACAGTATTGAGGAATCTCCTCAAAAAACTAAAAATAGAACTACCATATGATCCAGGAATTCCACTTCTGGGTATACATCCAAAGGATACTAAATCACTAACCCTAAGAGATACCTACTTTTATGTCCATTGCACCATTATTCACAATAGCCAAGACACAGAAACAACTGAAATGTCCACCAATGGATGGATGAATGAATAAAAATGTGGTATGTGAATATTATTTAGCCATAAAATAAAAGGAAATCCTATCATTTGTGACATAGCTGGACCTTGAGGGCATTAAGTTAAGTGAAATAAGTCAGACAGAGAAAGACAAATACTGTCTGATCTCACTTAAATGAGGACTCTAAAGAAGCCAAATTCATAGAAGCAGAGAGTAGAATGGTGGTTGCCAGGGACTGGGCAGTGAGAGAAATTATGAGATGTTGGTCAAAGCATACAAACTTCCAGAGAAGTAAGTTCTGGGAATCTAATATATAGTAGGATGACTTTGGTTAATGATAGTGTATTCATACTTGAAAGTTGCTTGAACTGCAGATCTTAAATGTCACCATAACAACAACAAAAAAGGTAATTATGTGAGGCAAAGGGTGTGTTAACTAATCTTATTGTAGTAAACATTTCACAATAGATACATGTATCAAATTATCATATTGTACACCTTAGATTTACCCAGTGTTACGTGTCAATTATATATCAATAAAGCTAGTGGGGGAAAAAAAGAACTGTTCCAAACAAAGAAAAAAAAGAAAGTCATGAAAAGTGAGAACTGCCTGTATAAAGAACTCAACAGCAAAAAGAAAACCAAAATCAAACTAGAAAATGGGCAAGATATGAACACACATTTCACCGAAGAGAATATACAGATAGCAAATTAGTACCTGAAGATATGTTCAACATCATTAGCCACTGGGAACATTCTAATTAAAACCATTAAGATACATCACTATACATCTATTAGAATAGCTAAACTCCTAAAAAATCATGACAATATAAAATGCAAGCAAGGATGTGGAGAAACTGGATCTCTCATACACAGCTAGTGAGAATATACAGTGGTACCAACATTCTGGAAAATAGTTTGACAGTTTCTTTAAAAAACTAAAATAATACTTACCATACAACCCAGCAACCACAGTCTTAGACATTTATCCCAGAAAAGAAACACACAACAACGTGTATATGAATGTTCAGAGATTTATTTGTAATAGCCAAATGATGGAAACAACCTAACACCCTTCAATAGGTGAATGGTTAACCAAATGATGATACATCCATATCAGTGACCACTACTCAGAAATAAAAAGGAACAACTCCTGACACATGGAACTGTTGGATGGATCTCAAGGGGACTATGCTACATGAGAAAAGCCAACCTCAGAGGTTACATGTTGTATGATTCCATTTATATAAAACAGTAGTTTCCCCTTATCTGCAGGGGATATGTTCCAAGACCCCCAGTGGATGCCTGAAACCAGAGATAGTACCGAACACCATATATATTGTTTTCCTATACATACATACCTATGATCAACTTTAATTTATAAATTAGGCACAGTAAAAGGTTAATAACTAAAACAGGTAACTATTATTTAGTTAGTATAAAAATAAAATAGAACCTTTATAACCACACTGTAATAAAAATTATGTAAATGTAGTCTCTCTCTCAAACTACCTTACTGTACTCACCCTTCTTTTTCTTGTGATGATGTGAGATGATAAAATGTCTACGTGATGAGGTGAAGTGAGGTGATGACACTGTGAAATAGTGTTAGGCTACTAGTGACCTCTTGACGACATGATCAGAAGGAGAGGATCGTCTCCCTCCAGACAGCTGTTGACCATGAGTAACTGTAACCTGCAGAGAGTGAAACCGCAGATAAGAAGGGTCCACTGTACTCTCCAAATGACAAAATTATAGAACTGGAGAGCAGATTAGTTGCTTACCAGGAGCAGGAATGGGAGACGGAGAAGGGAGCGCTGTGGGTGTGGCTATAAAGGGGTAGCACAGAGGATCTTTGCACTGATGGGACGGTTTTGCATCTTGTCTTTGGTGGTGGTTACACAAATCTACTTGTGATAAAATTGCATAGAATCATACACACACACAGATGAAGGCATGTAAAACTGGTGGGAAATCTAAACAAGATTGTAGGTTGTATCAATGTCCTGGTTTTAATATTGTACTATAGTTATATAAGATGATGTCATTAGGAGAAATTGGGTAGGGGGACACCTGGGACCTCTCTAGTAGTTTTGCAACTTTCTATGATTCTGTAATTATTTCAAAATAAAAAGTTTAAAAAATACATGATCTGAGTCAGTCATGCCACTTTTAGTAATTTATCTAAGATACACTCTTACATACGTACAAATATATATGTACATAGATATTTCCTGCAACACTGTTTATGATGGTACAGAATTGTACTCAACCCAGAGATGCCTCCACATCTCTGCACAGCCAGTGTGAAACAGTACACAGCCAGTTCAAAGGAAAAAGATATTTACAATATGTTTACTTCAATTAAAAAAAAACTGAGAACAAGATGGAAAAAACTGAACAAACATACAATGATTTCCAAGATATACTTTTAGGTGAACAAAGCAAAATGCAGAAGAATGCTAAATATGTTGGGACATCTGGGTGGATCAGTCGGTTCGGCGTCGCCTCAGGTCATGATCCCAGGATCCCAGGATCAAGTCCCGCATGGAGCTCCTTGCTCAGTGGGGAGTCTGCTTCTCCCTCTGCCTGCCGCTCCCCCTGCTTGTGCTTTCTCTGACAAATAAATAAAATCTTAGAAAAAAAAAAAAGAATGCTAAATATGTAAAAGAGAGAGAGAGAGATGTTTATATATTAGACCATTTATCTGCAAACTAGCTCTGGAAGGTTCCTGGGAATCTGACACAGTAATCACCTCCTTTTGTATTTTTTTGTAGCATGTGAATAAACTAGTATTTATTGATCTAAAGATGCCCACCACCACCATGGTTTCAATCAGGCCAGCCACCAAAACTCTATCAAATCTTTCTCTCTCTCGTTTCCACACATTCACCCCAGTGTTGTTTTTCTCATTTGCTCTTTCTGAAACTTCAAATATTTATGTAAACCATAATTCTACCACAGTGGTCCTTCCTGATGCAACACAGCTTCTAAGTAGTTTATTCCTTACTTTCAAAGAAACCTCTCATGAGCAGCATACCCCCATATATCAGTCAGAATCCGGTCAGGAGACAGGAACCCCATCAGTAATCTTGATAGAGAAAATCAAATATACAGAACGGTTAATAAAAGGTGGTTGAAGATTCTAATAGATATAGAAATTAGAAAGAAGTTATTCCTTCTATAGTGGTGGGAGAATAAAAAAGAAAGAACTTATAAGAGCCACCGCACTCCCCACCCTACCCCGGTGAGTCAGAACTCATCAGAGAGGGCATGGCTCACACAGAAACAGAGACTAACAGTTGCGGGGAGGTGGAGCTGGCCTAGTTGGAGCACCTCCTCAGGTGGTGGAGGCCCTGGAGGGTGTGGGTGGGTCACAGTTGGTCCTTAGGAACTGTTCCCTTGAGCAAAGGAACTTTCAGGAAGGTGTGGGCTGCAGATGATCAATGAAGGCCGTTGAATGGGGGCTCCCAGACCTTCTGCATGCTAATCTGCTGCTGGTGTCAGCGAAGTCAAACACAGCACACCAGAAACAGAAAAAGAAACTCTGCTGTTATGGCCTTATGTTGTTCCTCCAGTGACAGCTTAACATCAAGCCTGTGCAGGAGAAACCTGGACAGGGTCCAGTTTCAGTATCGCAAAATAGGGCAAAGAAGGGAGGATTTGGAGCTGAGAGACAGTTAACTTGTTAACTGGTCCACCTCACCATCTTGAAATATGATTAATTATAGCACACTGGTGCTATAAACATACAGAAGAAAAATGGGAATACTTACTCCTTATTGGATATTGGTATACCTTTGCTTAGTCTTTCATACGTATTTTAGTGTGTTTCATTTCTTCCGAGAATCTCTGTGATAATCCTCACATATATAGATTTCTTTAAGGTTTTAAAGTGAGGTAGATGTCATATATGTGGGAAATGAAGAGTTGGTTTTCCGTTCTTAAATCAATCAACATAGATGACATTGATGCAAACACATCTATCTCTGTTCCATTGGTTTTAAGAGCATTAAGTACGGTCTGATTTTTTTTCTCATATGGGACAAGACTAACATTGGCAAACAATGGGCAGAAATCACAAAAACACAAATGTGTTATTTGATAAGTACAGATGTGAATTTCACAGGTGTGAATTTGAACTGTCTTGAAAGGTAAGAACATCTTCTATGCAGGGAAAGGAACATTTACTAAGGCATGGAGCTATGAAAAGGGATGGCATGTTGAAAGACTGCAAAGCGGTATATGTGGACCTAAATTTTTGGGAGGGAAGCATTTGATGAGGTTGAAAATATAATCTGGCTTCAGGTTTTCAAAGTCAATGACTCTCAAAATAGTGCATCCGTGAATCACATGAGAATCTTGTTAAATATGTGGATTCTTTGGCTTTCTCACACCACAAAAACCCATTCAGTAAATTTGAAATAGAGGTCAAGGAATCTGTACTTGAACAATCACACAATTCACCCCCACTGTGGAATGCTAATGCTCCTGGTCCACACACTTTTTGATAAATACTGTATGAAAACATTTTTACTTAATGCTATTGGTCTCCAAAGTACAGCATGCACACTGTGGGGAGCATGCAAGATGATTTAGTCGGGTGTGGGAAGAAGACACTAAAATATGTATTTGCAGTTAAATTAAGCTTTATTAATAGTTAATATATGAATTGACACAGATGCCTTCACTTGATCTCTATACAGTACAAGGTGAATTGAGGGAAGAAAAAGACCCGACAGTGAAATTCTCATTCCCTCATCCAGCATAGTGTGACAGACAACACTTTATACTTTACAAAATAGAAAAGTGGCATAGAGAGATCTCTGAGAAAAACAAAACGAACAAACAAAAATACCTTAAAGATAACAGTAAAAATGGAAGCAAGTGGGAACAAGAAAATGACAGAGTTGACCTTTCTCTTAAAACTAAATTAGCTCTTTGCCAAATAACAAGGTTAGAAATTACTATGAAGTCAAGATGATCAGAAGTGTGAATGAACAAGAAAGCAATTACTGCTGGGAAAAAACTGCTATGGAAAGAACATTTTAAAAATGGTTATTGGAAAAAATTTTTTTATTTTGTGCTTTTGCAGCTGAAAACATAATACCTATCAAAATGTCTGTATCTTCACAATTTAACAACTTGGAAATAATTTCCTGACCTATTTAAAAATCTCCAAACCCTTAATACAATGTTTTGTTTTTTTCTAAATATTCCAAAGTGCTTTAGTGGGTTTTAGAAAGTTATTTGTTGGGGCACCTAGGTGGCTCACAGTCCATTGAGCGTCTGCCTTCAGCTCGGGTCATGGGCCCAGGGCCCTGGGATCAGGCCCAGCATCAGGTTCCTTGCTAAGCGGGAGGCCTGCTTCTCCCTCTCCCTCTGCCTGCCACTCCCCCTGCTTGTGCTCTGTCAAATAAATAAATAAAATCTTAAAAAAAATTAAAAAGTTATTTGTCAAAAATATAGAACTTCCGATTACTTGCAAGAACAAGTGTTGTTCATCTTCCATAAAATCATTTTTCTCACCAGGGATGAGAAATTTAGGATGCTTTCCCTCTTTACTCCCTGCTCAGGCCTCACTTCTAGGTTTTACTGAGATAGCTTAGTACTTAAAGTTAATGATGAGATTTCCCAGGTAGTATGTCTTTCCTGCTTCAAGAATACTTATCACTTAACATTAATATTCCCAGTCACTCTACCACAGAATACAGGTCTTTATTTGTTTGAAGTTCTTAAAAGTTCTAATGTGCATTTTCTTCAACTGAGGTTACTTGGGAGATACACTCTTTGGATCCTTGCATAGCCTCAAGATAAATGGTCTCAACTGGGAAACAGATTTAGTTGTAGCCATTCTCTAAAGCTTGGAGGTTTGATTTTTTTCCTCTATAAATTCCTCTCTTTACCCTGAAATTGAAGAATTTGAGTATCTCCTCCTGCATGTATAACAAGCATCTCAAACTCAACATTCCCCAAAACTCCTGATTCCCTCAGCTGCTACCATCCCCAAATCTAACCCTTATACAATTCTTTCCTAGCATAGTAAGCAGAAACTCCATCCCTCCAATTATTTAGGCAAAAGCCAAAAACAAAAAACCTGATTGTTGACTCTATTAATAATCACACACCACACCCAATCCATCTACTTTTAAATTATTTCCAGAATCTATTTGTCACTCCTCCACCAATTACCACATTGGTCCAAGCCCTAATGATTTACCTAAATTACTGAAATATCTAATGAGCTGGTCTCCCAGCTTCTGCCTTTACTCCTCACAGTCTATTTTCCAACAGCATTGTGACTCTTGAAACTAAAGTCACATGAGGTCACTCCTCTGCCCAAAAACTCTCCAATGGCTTCCCATATGTACCAATGAATAAAAGCCAAGCGCTTTACAACAGTCTACAAAGCCCCACATAATCTTTTCTCCTGCTGCCACTCTGTGCTCACCTCTTACTGTTCTTGCTCCCTCAGCTCTACCCAAGGGGCCTCCTTGCCAGTCTTTTGAGTCGCAGCTATGATACTCCCTTAAGGTTTTTAAACTTCCTGTTGGCTCTCTGGAGTACTTTCTCCCCAGATATTTATGAGGTTGGTTCCCTTACTTCCTCCGAATTGCTGCTCAAATGTCAACACATATAAAATAGTAAATCTTGCCTCTACCTTATCCCGACACTGTCACTATTTTTTTCTGTATCACTTATTCACATCTGACACATTCATTCATCTTCTTGTCTACCTCTTCCTACTCAATGAAGGCATGGCTCAATGCTTTGTTCACCCTGAATTCTGGCGACTAAAACAGTTATCACTGCCATGAAGTAAACAATAAATATTTGAATGAAATGTCCACCTAGGTGTCTTTCATGCCCCTTGATGTTACATGGAACATGTATAGCAAGAACCCTTTCAAACCAGTGTAACTGTCCTCTAGTATTTACGAATTGTTTTCTTAAGTCTGTTTCCTTTTTTCTTCACTTATTCACGTTAAATATCCTAAACTTTTCTTTAAGGTGTTTTCATTTTTACTGCAATCTCCAGGTCTTTGGGTTTTGCTTTTCTAGAGAGAACTACTACTGCACAAATTCCAGGCCACTAATTTGGTCCTCAAGATGGCCATTTCCCACTTTTACTACATTTTAATGTGTTGGGCTTTTAATTTACAGAAAGTTTACTTCACACTGTGAATTTCCTCATGTGCTTTTTTAAAATTAAAGTTGTCATCCATCTCCACCAGCAATTCTTTTTCACCACCACCCACTTCTGAATGTTTTTTTTTTTTAGGCTTCTCTAGACTATTTTCCTTTGCTGACTCATTCACCCTTTGGCACAAGTCAAACTGTGGGACAGTCTGAGTGGCAATAAACCCACAGGCAATACAAGCAAGCCAGAAGCCTCTGCTTCTGTGGGCTGAGGATGTGTTAACCAGCAAGCTGCCAGGACCCATACAAACAGGAACTGACAGCCTACCATGCAGTAGCCCAGCAGGTACTCTGAAGCTAGTCTTCCTAGTACCATCCATGTGGACTGCACTCTTTTCCTCTAACTCCATGAATCTTTGAGAGTGAGGTGCTCATATTCAAGCCACCTCCCTAGAACCCTGTTTAAGATGAAAGGTGCAACCCAGTTTAAATGTGGGTGGAAGGGATAAGTACAGGGTGCTGACAGGATGAAGACACAAACTAGAGAAGAAACAGTAATAGGGCAAAACTGATGATAGTGGGGGGAGGTTGTAGGAGAACACATATGAATAGACAAGTCCTTGATGGATGACAGGACATTTAAATCACTGTAATAGGAGGAAAGAAAGATTATTATATGCACATGTTTTTGAGATATAGTACTGAGAATTCCATGGCTTGTTTCCTCCATTAAGAATAGGTAAGGTCATTTCTGGGTGAAGACAATGAAGTAAAGTGAGATCAGAGCTCCATCACACTTAACTACTAAAGAATTGGTAGGGGAGTGAGAAAAAAGGAAAAACAGTAAACCATCGGCCACCAAACAAGAAAAGACACACACCACCTCATGTTAACAAGGAAACCAAAGAAAGAAACATTCAGGTAAGATTTAGATTAGGCTCAAAATAACATCTAACCCACCTCACTGTAGGAAAAGAAAGCTGACAACATTCCAAGAATTCTCATCCAAAATCTAGAATAAAACAAACTGAGGATAAGAAGATGCCCATAGAAAAGTCAACGAAAAACCCTTTACAACCTCCAGTACTTCCAGGTATTCCTTTTTTTCCAGTACCTGTAGCCACTCTGGGAACCATTCATGGTGTTCTCCCTCAGAAATGAGATGTACATACAACTAGGAGTTTGGGCACGTTATGGAACCTCAGAACAGAGTGGTGCTCAGGTCTTCCAAAAAAAGAATTTTATCCACTCCCAGTTATCATTGCACTACAGAAGAGGCAAAGAATACAAGAACTAGGCTGATGTGGGAGCAAATTGGGGAAAACAAGACTCAGAGAAGGTAGAAAGGCTGTCAGAGAGGACTTAGTACAATAAAAGCCCTCATAATTTGTGCTAATGGAACATGCACATAATTTAAAGAAAAGAAGTTAGAGGGGGACATTGAAATGACCTATATACCTTTAAAAAAAAAATCCTAAAATATCTAAATGTACATTCACTGTTCTCTTGATACAAAGCCAATGATTTTGAACATGGATCCTTTAAAGCTCATGCTATCCAGTTACGATTTTCTTGTTGCCATTGACCTGAGTCATAGCCTGTGGCTATCTTCCCTGCCACCCCTATTCTTGTTGTTCTGTTATTTCAACACTCACATGAGTAACCGTGGTCTCAGATCTTTGACTCCAAAGAGCTCTTCTATCTCAGTCACTTACAAGTTTTTGACTTTTCCTCATCAATATCCTACCACCTCTCTGAAATCTTGATTTTATATATCCCATCCTCTCTTCTCTTTCAGATTTACTTTTAGCTTCATTTCACTGACGTTTTCAGTTCATGGGTCAGCCCCACTTTCATACAATCCACAACCTCCTTTATATTGTTTATTCCTTGAAGAGCTAAGATTCCATATTCTGGTACTATAATCATCACTTGTGAATATCTTCACCACCCCGGCCTTTTACTTCCATCAAAAGTTGAAAATCTATTTGCTTTCTCTACACCTGCAATCAAGCCACTCAATGCTGATGGAGAAATATCATACCACAGGTTTGCCTAGTTTCACTTAATGTATAAACCCCCAAAAGATACACACTGCCCAAATTCTACTACATTTTTTTCCCACTGAGTTGGAGTTCCCATATAATTTCTTCTTTCTCTTCAAATTCCTACATCAACTACATTAATGACCCTCAGTTTATTTCATCATCAGTAACCCTTACACTTCCTTTTTGTACTCAACGGTGTACAATGAAATAAAAACACATAACTAAGAATACAAATACTTTAAAACTGTTTTACAGTCAAAATGACCATAAACATTAGTGATGCCCAATTGGGCTAAAATAATCGAATAAGCCATGAGCAAGCTCATTTGATCTTCCCCAACCATTACACACACCAACTTGATAAAATTTCAAACTATTCCATTTTAAAGAAAGACATATTTATATTATTTAACAATTTTAAAGAGAAATTGATGCCATTACCATATTTACATTTTTAACATGGTATACTCCATGAACGCAGTTCTTCTGTGAGTGTAAATTACCATATTTTATCACAGCGAATGTTGTGTAACTCAATGGGTATCCATTTGGAAATTCTTGGTAAATCAAGTACAGTCCAAAAAACTATTCAAGTGTGATTAACCAAATCTGATTTCTTCTTTCTTATATAGCCTGAGCCCTATTTACATTAGTTGTGTAGTATAAATCAACATTCTCTGGATGATGAATTAATTATGAACTATAATTCTGTAACAAAGTACCTACAAATAATTATGACTCAACAACATATCCTTCTCTAGAGCTACTTTTTATGTTAAACACCTGATCATTACACGATTAAATAAAAATGGAAAGTGTTTTAGAAAATAAGAGGAAAAAAAGCTTATTTGGCAATGTGCTGTTATATACTAGCACCTTTGAGCCTTGAAAAAATCCAACAGCATCTACAACTCTTGCTATATCTATTTTAGTTATGTGAATGCTCATCTGCCTAAGAGCAGATAATCAAATGAACAGAAGAGCAGGATAAAACACATATTTAGTGGGCACTTATGAACTGAATGGAAATTAAGTTTGAGTAGGGCCCATTAAATTCTTCATTAAAGGAATTCCGTTGCAAAAGAGTCACACATTATCACTGGCACAACCAGTAGGATGATGCTGTTAATGATTTGATTATATGCGCAGTACAGCTTGTTTTCAAACTATAAAATGTTAAAGTCAGGGTACTCAAACTGTAAAGATGATGTAATTTACCAGATACATTCTTAATTCTATTAAAACAATAAAGGAGACAGTAAACTGGACCATAAGCAAACTCAGCTCAATAGAGCATGTGGCTTGTTACTTCTAGGAAGAACTATAATTCTCTACGTTATTTAACTCATTAACAGAAGACTATAAATGTACTTAACTCATTAGTTTTCAAAGTGAAAACTCACATTGCATTTATTTTCAAAACAGAAATACTATGCCTGAAAAATCTCATAAATCCTTTTATGGAAAGACGGTCATCATCCATATCCTACCCCATAATACAGTTTCTGTATTCTTGGTTGAGTGTGATTTTTTGGTTGGAGGGATGAAGAGCAGGGTAGAAGTGGGGTGGGAATGTCCCCAAGACTGTTGAAGTAAAGTACTACAAAATGTTTTATTTACAATTAAACTTTAAATGTAAAAATCCACTGAAATGGAGTAAGAATCACCGAACATTTTATCAGATCACATGGCCCAAATTTAAGCTCCATTCAAGACCACTTTGCTTGAGAAAGAATACAAATTGGTGGCTAAACAATCATTTATAGTGCCTATACCATGTAAATGAACTACATTATATATAAAGCACTATAATCAAACTTGGAGGTTAAGTAACTTTTAGTAAACTTAAACTGGATAGAAAGGGAATTCAGTAGCAAACAAAATTCTCAGATACATCATTTACTTAAATTTGACATAGTAGCACCCCACTTTTTGAATTTTGGCAATAAAATTTCATTAGCTTTACTCATTTAAATGGCATACATTTATAACTCCCAAGATACTCTAATAAACACTACCTAAAATAATACATATAAGCCCAAACAGATCAATGACCTGGAAGTATTATTGCCTATTATGCATTTACTAAATATAATTCTTTATACACCTATTATACATTTTCAATTTTTCCTTAGTTATTATTCCAACATATTAATATAGAAACCATGCTGGCACCACTACACAGCCAAATGTGGCAATGGACAGGCCAGAATATATAGGACACAGCATTTCAAAATTCCTAATCCAGTTCTTAATTTAAGTCAAATTCAAGGGGCGCCTGGGTGGCTCAGTCATTAAGTCAAATTCAGTCATCTGTCCTTTTATAAAGTTAATTTACTATGGTTACGGTAACCAGTTGAATATCAAATCCAAGTGAATAAAAATTCAGTCGAGTAATATTAAGGCGCATGTAATTAAATTTATTTTTCATGTTTTAATTTTGATTAGCTTTTATAATATTTATAAAATGCACTGCTGGTCTCAAAAACTAATTAGTTCAACAACTAAGACTCAGATAATCGTTATCTGACAAAGTGGCACTTTATTTCTGGCCACATATGTATATCCTATCATCATTTCTATTGTTAATACCAATAAAATGGAATTGTTATATAGTAAGAAATATGTCAACTAAATACACCCTCCCCACCCTCCAAAAAAGAATGTATCGCTTTAACTTTGTTAGGAGTCACAAAAATTTTTATTTAGGAAAAATATTTCCTTTAATGTTTGATAATGAATTTTATTTAAATGAATAATTTACTTTTACTTTTCTGTGCAGACCAATTAAAAAGTATGCCTCTTTCCTTTCATAAGCAAACTCTAATTCTGCATGGCAGATAAGAAATTAATACTTTACTTTCTTCTACCTTAAAAATTAATTACGAAATTTTCCTCATTATGAACTAGTTATTTCTGTATGGATTGTTGTCATGCTGCTGTTAAAAAAAAGTTAGTAAAAGATATGGACACATGGGAAACAAATCATAAACTGTAATACTAGTTTATAATGAAATATATTAAACATTGTTTAAATATTAAACAGCAAAATACTCCTATATTAAATAAATAAGACTTGAATTTGTCATGTGGAACTATAGGCCAATACTATCAATAAGGGGGATGGTCTAGTGTAAAGGGTGGTCATCAAAAGAAAAAAAAAAGCAGGAAAGGAAAGAAAAGAAAAAAGAAAAAAAAAGGAGAGGAGAGGAGAGGAGAGGAGAGGAGGAAAGGAGATGAGGAGGAAACACAACATTTAATACTGGCATTGTTTTCAATAACAAATTAAATCAGTGATTCTCAATCCTTTCTGAACATGAAATTACCTAGAGAACTTTTTAAAAATACTGATGATCAGGTCTCAGCCCAAATTAAATCAGAATCAGGAATCAGGCAATAGTATATTTAAATGGTCCCCCAAATGATTCTAATGTGCAGTCAGGGTTGAGAGTTAATGACTGAAACTAACAAGCTTCTTAATGTTATCTGACTCAGAAGAGGGTCCTATGAATAAAGAAATGGAATTTTCTTTTACCAGTGGGACAAGACAAGGGTGTCTCCAGTTAACAGTAACTTCCGGGTAGGTCAAGTTTATTAATGCATACCTCATTTCCATTAAAATATCTGTGTATACCTCTTCATTCCCTGTAATTCTGTATTTTCAAACTCTAAGACCTAGTCAAAGTACTTTTTGTAATAAATCAATCACACTGAAAAATCATTCATGCATATAAATTATTTACTGAATGCCTACTATGTGCAAGGCACAGTGATAGGTGCTGCTGTAGGACTTGGGAGTCATGAGATAATAATGATTGGCTGAAAAAAATTTGTTTTTGGAATTAGTGGCTATTAAATTAATTACATGGACCTAAATAAGGGACTGAACTACTGAAAAAAGAAAAAGAAAATAAGTACATACTAAGGGTCTGATTTTAAAATACATAGCACAGCATATTTGTACTTTTCCTAATGTTCCTTTACAGTATTTCCAGAAGCCTTTGAATATACATAAGGCAAATTCAAGATAGAAAAATAAACCCTGTTTAAAGTAGATGTTCCCAATTTTAACCACACTCTGTATCAAGTAAATTTCTTATATGACATAAGTATAAATACTAAAAATCTTTATAGAAAGGTAGTTCTTGTCCACTTGTAGTAGTCTTAACAAGTAATCTTACATTAAAATATCACAGATTCTAGTCCTCGACGATTTCATCATGGAGAAAGTTTATACAATACATAATTTATTTTGAAGACAGTTTATATGCTGAGAAATTCTAAAGTGAACAAATTTGAGTTCTCTTTTGTTTTCAAGAAGAGAGGATGCAAAGAAAGGAAGGGGTAGAATCTGTTCAAACCTTATAAATATCCTACAATCTAATATTTTAAAATGCTGACTGCTTTTCTTAAGAACCTAGGGAATTCTATATGAATAAATATTTTTTCTATTCACTACTAGTATGGACTTTTGTGATTAAAAATAAATAGTAAGTGCTTCTCATTTTTATGATAGTATTAAATTTCAAAATGAGGCTAGGTAATGTCAGCATAACAAGGAGCTAAATGTTTACCAAAAAAAAAAAAAAAA